>NC_048569.1:10855297-11155297 GCF_013265735.2 Oncorhynchus mykiss | reverse complement strand
TCCTCTGGGGCACATAAAGTACAAGCACACTGCAAGAGCATCCATCCTTGTGCAGAGAGGAAGTGTGCACAGCACACACATATATTACACACATTACACACACAGTCATCTCTCAGGGTTCTCTCTCTCTATTTTCCTCTTTAACACGTAATGGGGTGCTTTTAAGAGGATGTCAACAGGAATCAATTATATATGAAATGCAAAGACATTACACACACTCACTCATGCACAAACACACACACACACACACACACACACACACACACACACACACACACACACACACACACACACACACACACACACACACACACACACACACACACACACACACACACACACACACACACACACACACACACACAAACACAGAAAGAGAGAATAACAGACAAACCCACACATACACACGGTATTATCACTAGATGAGCTAAATGTACTACCTGGGTGTACAGTACAGGAGAGGCTAAAGCCTAATCCTTAAGGAGAGTCAGAGTGAACAAGCTGTCTGCTCTAATGAGAGTCTATGGCCACGCTACCACAGGGTCGATGATGGCTTTTCTGGAGCAAGGTCTCGGGAAGTCTACCTCAACTCCTGGGCAATGCATTCCTTTTCAAGCTTCATCCCTATTCATATTCACATCTTCTGCACTGTCGTGAGGAATGACCAAGGGCCAAAAGGTATTTCTGTATTTTGGTCAGGTGAAATTAAGTCACATAGCAAGAAAGCACCAAGAGCAATGGGACTGGGGACTGGTGTTGTCCAATAGGGTTTACATGTGAGAATGACATTTTTTTTAAAGTTATAGTTCTACATGAAAGAGACAAGGCATTCTGCTCTAGATGAATGAATGGCCAGAGCATTGGCCTGAGCCAAGGCATTCTGCTCTAGATGAACGCATGGCCAGAGCATTGGCCAGAGACAAGGCATTCTGCTCTAGATGAATGAATGGCCAGAGCATTGGCCTGAGCCAAGGCATTCTGCTCTAGATGAATGCATGGCCAGAGCATTGGCCAGAGCCAAGGCATTCTGCTCTAGATGAATGCATGGCCAGAGCATTGGCCAGAGCCAAGGCATTCTGCTCTAAATGAATGCATGGCCAGAGTCAAGGCATTCTGCTCTAGATGAACGCATGGCTGGTGCATTGGCCAGAGACAAGGCATTCTGCTCTAGATGAACACATGGCCAGAGCATGGCCAGAGTCGAGGCATTCTGCTCTAAATGAATGCATGGCCAGAGCATGGCCAAAGTCAAGGCATTCTGCTCTAGATGAATGCATGGCCAGAGCATGGCCAGAGTCAAGGCATTCTGCTCTAGATGAATGCATGGCCAGAGCCAAGGAATTCGGCTCTAGATCAAAGCATGGCCAGAGCATGGCCAGAGCCAATGCATTCTGCTCTAGATGAATGCATGGCCAGATCCAAGGCATTCTGCTCTAGATGAATGCATGGCCACAGCATTGGCCAGAGTCTGATTGCACAGCAGATACAGAACCCAGTTTAGTGGAAGCCGGTACGTAAAGCTATTAGTTTCCTGAGGCTGTCCATGGGTGTTAGCATATCACAACCTCGTCCTGTCTCTCTCCTTTACAGTCTCTAGGGCTGCGTCCCACCATTTGCCCTATATAGTGTGCTCATTTTGACCAGAGCTGATAGTGCACGATATTGGGAATAAGGCGTGACACACACTAGATTTCATTTGATTTGAAGGGACCAGTAATACAGAGGTTAAAGTTTTTCTGGCTGGAGTGTTCTGTGTTTCAAGAGACGTTAGCGAAGCAGCGTAGCATGAGGTGAGCTACAAAGTAGAGAGAGCTACGAAGAGGACAGAGGTACAAAGGGGACAGAGCTACGAAAAGGACAATATTTCCATGCCCCTACACTGCACTCTCAGCTGACTGGTTGCTGGTGTTGGCTGAGGCTGTTGTGACTGGTTGCTGGTGTTGGCTGAGGCTGCTGTGACTGGTTGCTGGTGTTGGCTGAGGCTGCTGTGACTGGTTGCTGGTGTTGGCTGAGGCTGTTGTGGCTGGTTGCTGGTGTTGGCTGAGGCTGCTATGACTGGTTGCTGGTGTTGGCTGAGGCTGCTATGACTGGTTGCTGGTGTTGGCTGAGGCTGCTGTGACTGGTTGCTGGTGTTGGCTGAGGCTGTTGTGGCTGGTTGCTGGTGTTGGCTGAGGCTGCTGTGACTGGTTGCTGGTGTTGGCTGAGGCTGTTGTGGCTGGTTGCTGGTGTTGGCTGAGGCTGCTGTGATTGGTTGCTGGTGTTGGATGAGGCTGCTGTGATTGGTTACTGGTGTTGGCTGAGGCTGTTGTGATTTGTTGCTGGTGTTGGCTGAGGCTGAGGCTGCTGTGACTGGTTGCTGGTGTTGGCTGAGGCTGCTGTGATTTGTTGCTGGTGTTGGCTGAGGCTGCTGTGGCTGGTTGCTGGTGTTGGCCGAGGCTGCTGTGATTGGTTGCTGGTGTTGGCTGAGGCTGCTGTGACTGGTTGCTGGTGTTGGCTAAGGCTGAGGCTGCTGTGGCTGGTTGCTGGTGTTGGCTGAGGCTGCTGTGGCTGGTTGCTGGTGTTGGCCGAGGCTGCTGTGATTGGTTGCTGGTGTTGGCTGAGGCTGAGGCTGCTGTGATTGGTGGCTGGTGTTGGCTGAGGCTGCTGTGAGCATTCTTCGGTCTTTCATAATTTTTCTCTCTCTCCTCTCCATTTTATCTTGTCTCTTTTCTTTCTGTTATCCATCTCCCACTCTGTATCTCTGTCCATCTATCTCGCTAATCATTTTTTTTTGTAGTGAAAGATGAGACATGAGAAACAGAGAGAGAGAAAGGACCCGAGAGAAGGAGAGAAAGAACCTGAGAGAAGAAGAGAAAGAACCCAAGAGAAGGAGAGAGAAAGGACCCGAGAGACAGAGAGAGAGAGAAAGGACCTGAAAGACAGAGAAAGGACCTGAGAGACAGAGACAGGACCTGAGAGACAGAGAGAGAGAAATTACCTGCGAGACGGAGAGAGAGAAAGGACCTGAGAGACAGAGATAGGACCTGAGAGACATAGATAGAACCTGAGAGACAGAGAGAGAGAGAAAGGACCTGAGAGACAGAAATAGGACCTGAGAGACGGAGAGAGAGAGAAAGGACCTGAGAGACGGAGAGAGAGAAAGGACCTGAGAGACAGAGAGAGAGAGAAAGGACCTGAGAGACACAGATAGGACCTGAGAGACGGAGAGAGAGAGAAAGGACCTGAGAGACAGAGAGAGAGAGAAAGGACCTGAGAGACAGAGAGAGAGAAAGGACCTGAGAGACAGAGAGAGAGAGAAAGGACCTGAGAGACAGAGAGAGAAAGGACATGAGAGACAGTGACAGGACCTAAGAGACAGAGATAGGACCTGAGAGAAGGAGAGAGAGAAAGGACCTGAGAGAAGGAGAGAGAGAGAAAGGACCTGAGAGACAGAGAGAGAGAAAGGACCTGAGAGACCAAGAGAGAGAAAGGACCTGAGAGACAGAGACAGGACCTGAGAGACAGAGAGAGAGAAAGGACCTGAGAGACGGAGAGAGAGAAAGGACCTGAGAGATGGAGAGAGAGAAAGGACCTGAGAGACAGAGAGAGAGAAAGGACCTGAGAGACCGAGAGAGAGAAAGGACCTGAGAGACCAAGAGAGAGAAAGGACCTGAGAGACAGAGACAGGACCTGAGAGACAGAGAGACAGAGAAAGGACCTGAGAGACGGAGAGTGTGACATCATTCCAACATCAGCAGTCTAACTCCTACATCCCATATGATTCCCATGATGACTGACTTCTTCTCTGAAACCTCTGCCACATACTAACTTTGACTGTACACCATGCTTACAATATACATTTCAAACCAGTATGCTTTATAGCATTACATTTGCAATTAACTAGAGGCCATGTCACATGTACATAGCTTGCAGGGAAACATTGGCCTTGCATTTTGATTTGTTCTCAGTTTGAAACTCACAATAAAGACAAAAAACGATTCACAATAAGAGCAAAAAGATTGCCAGATGACAACAGGTTTTGTCTGAGAAATTGAGAAGGTTGCATGGAATATCGAAGGCCACGCCCACATCTACAATAACAACCAATAGAACATGATTCATGTTGACAGTCTTTTGACACTTACCTAACTCCTAATGACTCATTGTTTACCATTGTCATATAGGCTGCAGCAATAATACTGCATATTACTGCCAAAACAAAGACAGCAGATGAGCTCAGACATAATAGCCTCAGAATACGGTGGAACTGAATCCCTATGTATGCATCGTCCTAATCAACACCTAGCTGTGTGTGTATGTGTGTGTGTGTGGGGGGGGGGGGGGGGGGGGGGGGGGGTATGTGTCAGGATAGTCTGTGGGTGTATGTCAGGATAGTCTGTGGGTGTATTTCAGGATAGTCTGTGGGTGTGAGAGATTCTTCATCAGTCGATGCTTTCCAACACCTTGTAGACGTGGTAAATCTGTCACTCACTCTTTCCCATCTCCAAAATAGGCTGTTGCAAGAAAAACAACTTAAATGTCTATTTTGGGGACCAAATACATAGGCAGAGCTGATGTCAATATGTATGTGTATGTGCCATTACTGTATATCAAAACAAGGTCCTCCACAAGGAAAAAAACTTAATTGCTCTTGACATTTCACTCTTAGCCTTTTCCACTTCTGACAAAATGTCAGCCTCTATCCACTAGCTGCAGGTTCAGAAGAGTCCAAAAAGACAAACAGAGAACAGAACTCATTTACCAAACACAATTGTTTGGATGAACAGTACTTGGAGCTGATATTAAGCACGTTTTGTAAACATTTTCATAATCAGGATTTACTTTGGTTAATCAAATGCTATTCTAGTGCTAATGTTAATTGTGGAATTCATAAATAATTCACTGCTCATGTACATTGTCATTTAATCACTTTTCTAATCATGATACAGTTATGTTCTACTCAGGTGCGTGTGGATAAAATGTCTGTTTTCTTTTATAGACAGTATTGATTATGTTTCTATGGGTACATTTATGATGCTGAATGACACCTTTCCCAAAAGAGAATGACAAAGTACTCTACCTAATCTCTAAAACTACTCTACCTAATCTCTAAAACTACTCTACCTAATCTCTAAAACGAATCTACCTAATCTATTAAACTACTCTACCTAATCTATTAAACTACCCAATCTCTAAAACTACTCTACCTAATCTCTAAAATGAATCTACCTAATCTCTAAAACGAATCTACCTAATCTATTAAACTACTCTACCTAATCTATTAAACCACTCTACCTAATCTCTAAATGAATCTACCTAATCTCTAAAACGAATCTACCTAATCTATTAAACTACTCTACCTAATCTATTAAACTACCCAATCTCTAAAACTACTCTACCTAATCTATTAAACTACCCAATCTCTAAAACTACTCTACCTAATCTATTAAACTACTCTACCTAATCTATTAAACTACCCAATCTCTAAAACTACTCTACCTAATCTATTAAACTACCCAATCTCTAAAACTACTCTACCTAATCTATTAAACTACTCTACCTAATCTATTAAACTACCCAATCTCTAAAACTACTCTACCTAATCTATTAAACTACCCAATCTCTAAAATGACTCTACCTAATCTCTAAAACAAATCTACCTAATCTCTAAAACAAATCTACCTAATCTCTAAAACTATCTAATCTCGAAAACTACTCTATCTAATCTATTAACCAACCTAATCTCTAAAACTAATCTACCGAATCTATTAACCAACCTAATCTCTAAAACTAATCTACCTAATCTATTAACCAACCTAATCTCTAAAACAAATCTACCTAATCTATTAAACTACCTAATCTCTAAAACTACTCTACCTAATCTATTAAACTACCTAATCTCTAAAACGACTCTACCTAATCTATTAAACTACCTAATCTCTAAAACTACTCTACCTAATCTATTAAACTACCTAATCTCTAAAACTACTCTACCTAATCTGTTAAACTACCTAATCTCTAAAACTACTCTACCTAATCTATTAAACTACCTAATCTCTAAAACTAATCTACCTAATCTCTAAAACTACTCTACCTAATCTATTAAACTACTCTACCTAATCTATTAAACTACCTAATCTCTAAAACTACTCTACCTAATCTATTAAACTACCTAATCTCTAAAACGACTCTACCTAATCTATTAAACTACCTAATCTCTAAAACTACTCTACCTAATCTATTAAACTACCTAATCTCTAAAACTAATCTACCTAATCTCTAAAACTACTCTATCTAATAACTAAAATTAAACTACCTAATCTCTAAAACTACTCTACCTAATCTATTAAACTACTCTACCTAATCTATTAAACTACTCTACCTAATCTATTAAACTACTCTACCTAATCTATTAAACTACCTAATCTCTAAAACTAATCTACCTAATCTCTAAAACTACTCTATCTAATAACTAAAATTAAACTACCTAATCTCTAAAACTACTCTACCTAATCTATTAAACTACTCTACCTAATCTATTAAACTACTCTACCTAATCTATTAAACTACCTAATCTCTAAAACGAATCTACCTAATCTCTAAAACTACTCTATCTAATAACTAAAATTAAACTACCTAATCTCTAAAACTACTCGACCTAATCTCTAAAACTACTCTACCTAATCTATTAAACTACCTAATCTCTAAAACTAATCTAATTAATCTCTAAAACTACTCTATCTAATAACTCAAATTAAACTACCTAATCTATTAAACTACTCTACCTAATCTATTAAACTACTCTACCTAATCTATTAAACTACTCTACCTAATCTATTAAACTACCTAATCTATTAAACTACTCTACCTAATCTATTAAACTACTCTACCTAATCTATTAAACTACTCTACCTAATCTATTAAACTACCTAATCTATTAAACTACTCTACCTAGTCATATTTATACAGTGGGTCAATTAAGTTTTCAAATACAAATGAGCCTTACAAGATTGATCTTTCTCCCAAACACAAAGTTTATGGCAGTACAATTAATTAAGTTATGGCAGCCTAGCCAGCTTTCACTGCTCCCACTGTCACGAAAATAATGGCACACCAGAGACCGTTTGCCACGCCTTCTTAATGGGTAGGGAGGAAGTCATCGCTTCCAGGAGCTTCAAATCCCCAACGGTATGATATTTCAGCCAACGACACCAGCCAGTATAGCAGCGTGGCCACTATCCCCACCATCGATTGGTTGAGGGAACAGATATGTAGGAAGCGAGATTCATCCAACAAGGGAACTTTGTAACTCTCCAGATGGAACATTCTGTTTAAAACATTCTGTATCTCCCACGATGCCAAACAGGGTGTCTAAAGCTAACCAGACAAAAGCAGACTACTTTATAACACCAGAAAAATATGGAGTTGCTAGATCATTAATCCACAGGATGATCAAGTCAATGTTGTTTGAAGGATGGCAAAAATATTTCATTTGTATTAAAGCATTTACTACCTTGGCATTGATCCTGTCTAGCATGCGTACTTGTAAATCAAGCGGCCTCACGCTGCAGAAAAAGGAGATTGGCTTCTGCTCTATGGTCCGTTTTGGCTCAGACAAGGCTTACTTACATACAGGGAAATTATTCAAATGTAGCGAAGCGACCAGGAAACAAATGCATTGCGACACAGGGCCTTCATCTGCGCGGCAGAAAAACCTTTACGTGTAAGCAATCTTCATTATTTTCTTCCTGTTGTCCAAAAAAAGACATTACAAACATACTACACAAGAGTGCCCCCCTTTCTCTCATATTATAACTCTCATTATTTCAACATTAGATTCCACTTATTCCACACCACAAGGTCATAGGCCTCTCCTGCAGACCCTTAAGGGCTGGACCTCTGTCCTATGTTTATATGATGGAGTGAAAACACTCAGTACATACTAATTTAATAAACGAGAGACATCGGAGGAGAATGAATCCCTTAGCACAAAAGCATTACCATAATGTGAGTGCTTAATGAGTGAGACACTCTATTGTTCCAGACCTTATGGTTGTGGGGGTGTGATGACGGGAAAAGCATGACAATAAACAATCTTCACAGCAAAAATCACTAATTGAAGTAAAGTGCTCAGATAGAAGTGAGGCATCTTAGAATTAAAACAATTATGACTCGTGGAGGGCTCTAAAGCATGCTTTCGTCACAAAAAGCAACTAGGCTTTTATGGACATATTAGTGGGAGTAACAATGATGCTGTGTGTACCACTATGACAGGCAGAAAGAGACAGAGTTAGAGCGCGAGAGAGGAGAGAGGGGGGGGGGGGGGGGTGAGACAGAGAGAGTGAGAGTGAGAGAGGGGGAGAGTGAGACAGAGAGACAGAGATGGGGGAGTGAGACAGAGAGAGAGGGGGGGAGTGAGACAGAGAGAGAGAGAGAGACAGAGAGAGAGAGAGAGAGAGAGAGAGAGAGAGAGAGAGAATAATAAATAAGGTGGGTGGCAGATTGGGTGTCAGAATGGACGAAAGGCTGGGGGAGAGAGAAAGATGGACAGAGACGATGATACAGACTGAGTACAGACATGGGCAGAAAGAGGAGGACAGAAATACAGAGTGGAAGAGAGAAAGAGAGGAACAGAGCGAGAAAGGTTGCCGGAGAGATGAACGTTTACAACATGAAAAGAAAAAGAGAGAGAGAAAAATGACATCAAAGATATATGCTGAAAGCAGAGAGAAACAGAGATAGAAGGGAAGGAGGGAGAAACATCCAAAGAACAGATCCTGCCAATAGATAGACAAGCTGCACTTCTTCACCTCTGGCTTTTACAGAGTAAGCACTCCCACCAAAATGTGATATTTTATTTTTGCTTATGTGCATCTTCCTTTTACACTGCACCTGTATAGCTGAGAAAATCTAAGATAATCACTTTTCTACATTCCTCCTGTAATGGCGTGAGGGAGGAAGTGGGGTGTGGTGTGGTGTGTGTGTGTGTGTGTGTGTGTGTGTGTGTGTGTGTGTGTGTGTGTGTGTGTGTGTGTTATGGTGATTGGGTGCATTGCTGACAATACCCATTGATTCTACAGCCCCTATTTCCATAGCTGCTCAAGCTGCAACAGACTGTCAGACTCCAAGAGTAAGCCTATTTCTTGGTGAGGAGATCCCTGACATTGAAACAACCTTATTTTGATTGTGATAAAAACACATTTGGTTTTCATAACTTAGCATTGACCCAGTACTTTGCTCACTCACTCAGAAATTGCTCAGTAATATCAAATTCATCCACCCACCCCTCCCTCACCCCCACCCCCCACCTTACAAAAATAAACATGTATCCGAAGACAAACAATCTTCTTCAATCACTTTCATGAACATGTAAGTGATTTGTGGTCAGTGAAGGTAAGGCAGCCGCCAGAACCTAAAGAGTGATACAGTCTGATTGGAAACTGTCTTCCCACTGGGCACAGACGTCAATTCAACGTCTATTCCACGTTGGTTCAACATACTTTAATTGGCATGACTTGGAAACAAGGTTGATTCAACCAGAGTGGGGCCAGTGGGTTATAGTTGATTACAGGGATGAAATTCTCTCATTAATTTGGTTGGACTGAGACATGGCAGGGGTTAATCACCTTGGCATTTCTACGGAATCATTACGGAGCAATTCAATCAACTAATGAAATGTGCGCCATTTTGGACACATTATAAAACACAATTGTACAGTAAGAAGGGTTGTTAGGCACATCCTCCTTCAACTGAAACAAATGAATGACAACCAAGGTACTGTATGAGAGAAATCTATGGTATGACTTTATAAACACATTAGTGTCTAGTACACGATTTTCATCATAACGAATTCCAATTTGCTGTGGCTAACATTACCTAGGTTAGCTAGGCTAGGGGTTAAGGTTAGTGGTAGGGTTAGGTTACATGCTAGCTAAGAATTTAAGAGCAACTGCCCTAAAAACCAACGTTTCATTTAGAAAACAGCCTATGTGGCATCGATATGAGTCAGAAACTTTTATTCTACTGTCAAAATGGACTACAAAGTGTAAATGTCATAATTTTGGTCAAAGTCAGTCTCATCTAAAACTGAGTTTTGTGAGGCTTGTGGTCTTGACTGCGTTACAATGTAAATGAAGGTTGGGTTTGTTTCAATCCTACCATCACTTAAAAACCTCAAACCAACTACAAATGGTTGAAATTCATAAACAAATATTGAAAGCATTTAATGAGAAAAACTATAAAAATAGTGTCTTATTTCCATTGTGTAATTTATTGACGGTCCCTAACTAGCTCCAGCGATAGGCTATCCAAAGTCAAACCAACTTTGCCACTGTCGCACACCAGCCTAAGCTAATTGGCAAAATAATTTGGCTAACGCTTCTCACCTGTGAACATACACACGAGACACCCACATCAAACCACACCCCTTACGTTTGAATACTGCCAAAGTCGCTAGTATTTCTTAATGAACCAAATATAAAACGAGGCCAAATCAGGAAGTGCTGTCGCCCTTTAAAGGGGTTCAGGTTAGCTAATATGCTAGCTGAGTCGTTAGAAAGTAGTTAGTTGGAAAGGTGCTAATTAGCTAAAATTATAAAGTTGTTCATGTGATTCGAACGTTTGGGTTGCTAGACCCATCCTCCCCAAACAAACTCCCTCCTATCGGTTCTATCTTAAATAACCTACTGCCTTCATCTGTGATTGCAATGAACTGTATACAAAATCGTGTGGTGTCTGTCACGAATTTCGCCCCAGTAATTTGTGTCTATTTCGAGATCATTTGTGAAAGTGAGTTGGGCATTGACAGAACTGGAAACACTCCATGCTAAATCGATGCAAAACACTCTCTAAGACAAATTGTCTCTACAGTTTGTCATAAGTAATGTTCCAATGTAAGAGGAGTAATGTTGGCCTGCGAGTGTGAATTCATCCACGGGACGCAATTTATTGCTGGCAGAATAATTGAGTCTGTAGGGGAATAGTGAGGGTGCAAAACCCTGTCCCCTTCAAAGGGTGGAATGCAGTCAGTGCAAGTTTCCTCTATCAAGAAACTGCTACGGAAAGCACATGCAGCACAGTGGCTATACAACAAAGGAACTGGGGCATTAGTTAGGCTCTGAGAGTGAACTTCCTCCAAGCTGCCTAATCAAATGCATTACACACAACATGGCATCTGTTCTGCTGCACCCCTACCCTAGTGGATTCACATTTAGAGAGCCAAACCAAAATAAATGTGTCTAAGTGATGCAAGAGAGGATGATGCTTAATTATTCCGCCAACATGTAGGCTACTTTTTAAGATCCTGAAGCAAAGGGAGATCTTTTAGTACAGTTCTCAAAGCTTCATTGCATCTGCAATGTTCAACCAGGAGTGTAAATGTGTTTGAAATATCGATGCATCTAATAAGCTTGGAAAGTGGATTACGTCACAATCTGTCCAATGTAACCACTGGAAACACCTCGTCATTTGGAGACTAAAAAGTATAATGGTAACTAGAAAATGAGTGTAGAATTAGTTGCTAACTTGGCCAACTGTGGGGAAAAAAAATTAACATGTTAAAAGGAAGTTAGCTACCACGAAGTTATTGGCTAGCAAACATAACACTACCGATACCGTGTCAGTGTGCAGGGGTACAGGCTAGTTGAGGTAATCTGTACATGTAGATGGGAGCGAAGTGACTATAGGTGCATAGGTAGCAAACGAACAGCAAGTAGCAGCAGTGTACAAGGGGGAGGGGGTCAATGTAAATTGTCCGGTGACGATTTTTATGAATTGTTCAGCAGTGTAATGGCTTGGGGGTAGAAGCTGTTGAGGAGCCTTTTGGTCCTAGACTTGGCACTCCGGGACCGCTTGCCTTGCAGTATCAGAGAACACAGTATATAACTTGGGTGACTGGGGTCTCTGACAATTTTATGGGCTTTCTTCTGACACCGCCAATTATATAGGTCCTGGATGGCAGGAAGCTTGGCCCCAGTGATGTACTGGGCCGTTCGCACTACCCTCTGTAGCGCCTTACGGTCGTAGGCCGAGCAGTTGCCATACCAGGCAGTGATGCAACCGATGCTCTCGATGGTGCAGCTGTAGAACCTTTTGAGGATCTGAGGACCCATGCCAAATCTTTTCAGTCTCCTTAGGGGGAAAAGGTTTTGTCGTGCCCTCTTCACGACTGTCTTGGTGTGTTTGGACCATGTTAGTTTGTTGGTGATGCGGACACCAAGAAACTTGAAACTCTCGACCCGCTCAACTACAGCCCTTACCACCTGGGGGCAGCCCATCAGGAAGTCCAGGATCCAGTTGCAGAGGGAGGTGTTTAGTCCCAGCTTAGCCGTACCTCTTCCAAGAGTCCAATGGTTGCTTAGCCGAACCTCTTCCTCCCACTTTAGCTCACACCAAGACTAGAACCCGGGACCTCTGCCTCACAAACACACATGACGCCCTCCTGAAATATTCTAACCAGTCGTGCTAGCGAAAAAGTCCCAATTCGGCAGTGCAAGTGGCAACATTTCAGGCTGAGGAATAGGTTTTAAAAATCCCCATATTCTACAGTAGGGCCATCCAACATCTGACACCAATACAGCAACGTCTGACACCAATACAGCTAATTTGGAGGTTTGCGACTGCAAAAGATCACAACTCGTAAGGCTAGGACACTATAACCTGTACCATAAATTGAGACCGTAAAGTGCTTTAGTCAATCCTTTTGAATGTGTCACAAGGACATACAGTGCATTCGGAAAGTATTCAGACCCCTTGACTTTTTCCACATTTTGTTACGTTACAGAGTTATCCTAAAATGTATTAAATAGTTTTTCCCCCTCATCAATCTACACACAATACCCCATAATGACAAAGCAAAAACAGGATTAGACATTTTTGCAAATGTTTTATTTATTTAAATTAAAAATGAAATATTACATTTACATAAGTATTCAGACCCTTTCCTCAGTACTTTGTTGAAGCACCTTTGGCAGCGATTGTATATTTGGGGAGCTTCTCCCATTATTCTCTGCAGATCCTCTCAAACTCTGTCAGGTTAAATGTTGCTGCACAGCTATTTTCAGGTCTCTCCAGAGATGTTTGATCAGGTTCAAGTCCGGGCCCTGGCTGGACGACTCAAGGACATTCAGAGCCTTGTCCCAAAGCCACTCCTGCGTTGTCTTGGCTGTGGGTCGTTGTCCTGTTGGAAGTTGAACCATGGCCCCAGTCTGAGGTCTTAAGCGCTCTGGAGCAAGTTTTCATCAAGGATCTCTCTGTACTTTGCTCTGTTAATCTATGCCTCAATTCTGACTAGTCTCACAGTCCCTGCCGCTGAAAAACATCCCCACAGCATGATGCTGCCACCCCCATGCTTCACCGTAGAGATGGTGCCAGGTTTCCTCCAGACATGACGCTTGGCATTCAATCTTGGTTTCATCAGACCAGAGAATCTTGTTTCTCATCGTCTGAGAGTCCTTTAGGTGCCTTTTGGCAAACTCCAAGTGGACTGTCATGTACCTTTTACTGAGGAGTGGGTTCCGTCTAGCTACTTTACCATAAAGGCCTGATTGGTAGAGTGCTGCAGAGATGGTTTTCCTTCTGGAAGGTTCTCCCATCTCCACAGAGGAACTCTGGAGCTCTGTCAGAGCGACCATCGGGTTCTTGGTCACCTCTCCGACCAAGGCCTTTCTCCTCCGATTGCTCAGTCCATTTAAGGATGATGGAGGCCATTGTGTTCTTGGGGACCTTCAATGCTGCAGAAATGTTTTGGTACCCTTCCCCACATCTGTGTCTCGACACAATCCTTTCTTGGAGCTCTACGGACAATTCCTTCGACCTCATAGCTTGGCTTTCGCAACTGTAGGACCTTATACAGGTGTGTGCCTTTCCAAATCATGTCCAAACAATTGAATTTACCACAGTTGGACTCCGGATGCACCTGAGCTTAATTTCGAGTCTCATAGAAAAGAGAGTCTGAAATACTTGTTGTTTTTTACATTTGCTAAAATTTCTAAAAAGCTGTTTTTGCGTTGTCATTATGGGGCATTGTTTAGATTGATGAGGAATATATTTTTATTTAATCAATTTTACAATAAGGCTGTAACGCAACAAAATGTAAAAAAAGGGAAGGTGTCTGAATACTTTCAGAATGCTCTGTATATACAGTGGGGCAAAAAAGTATTTAGTTAGCCACCAATTGTGCAAGTTCTCCCACTTAAAAAGATGAGAGAGGCCTGTAATTTTCATCATAGGTACACTTCAACTATGACAGACAAAATGAGGGAAAAAAATCCAGAAAATCACTTTGTAGGATTTTTTATTAATTTATTTGAAAAATATGGTGGAAAATAAGTATTTGGTCATCTACAAACAAACACGATTTCTGGCTCTCACAGACATGTAACTTCTTCTTTAATAGGCTCCTCTGTCCTCCACTTGTTACCTGTATTAATGGCACCTGTTTGAACTTGTTATCAGTATAAAAGACACCTCTCCACAACCTCAAACAGTCACACTCCAAACTCCAATATGGCCAAGACCAAAGAGCTGTCAAAGGACACCAGAAACAATTGTAGACCTGCACCAGGCTGGGAAGACTGAATCTGCAATAGGTAAGCAGCTTGGTTTGAAGAAATCAACAGTGGGAGCAATTATTAGGAAATGGAAGACATACAAGACCACTGATAATCTCCCTCGATTTGGGGCTCCACGCAAGATCTCACCCCGTGGGGTCAAAATGATCACAAGAACGTTGAGCAAAAATCCCAGAACCACATGGGGGGGACCTAGTGAATGACCTGCAGAGAGCTGAGACCAAAGTAACAAAGCCTACCATCAGTAACACACTACGCCGCCAGGGACTCAAATCCTGCAGTGCCAGACGTGTCCCCCTGCTTAAGCCAGTACATGTCCAGGCCCGTCTGAAGTTTGCTAGAGAGCATTTGGATGATCCAGAAGAAGATTGGGAGAATGTCATATGGTCAGATGAAACCAAAATAGAACTTTTTGGTAAAAACTCAACTCGTCATGTTTGGAGGACAAAGAATGCTGAGTTGCATCCAAAGAACACCATACCTACTGTGAAGCATGGGGGTGGAAACATCATGCTTTGGGGCTGTTTTTCTGCAAAGGGACCAGGACGACTGATCCGTGTAAAGGAAAGAATGAATGGGGCCATGTATCGTGAGATTTTGAGTGAAAACCTACTTCCATCAGCAAGGGCATTGAAGATGAAACGTGGCTGGGTCTTTCAGCATGACAATGAACCCCAAACACACCGCCACACGGCATTGAAACACACACACACAAACACACGGCATTGAAGGAGTGGCTTCGTAAGAAGCATTTCAAGGTCCTGGAGTGTCCTAGCCAGTCTCCAGATCTCAACCCCATAGAAAATCTTTGGAGGGAGTTGAAAGTCTGTGTTGCCCAGCAACAGCCCGAAAACATCACCGCTCTAGAGGAGAACCTAGAGGAGAACTGCATGGAGGAATGGGCCAAAATACCAGCAACAGTGTGTGAAAACCTTGTGAAGACAGAAAACGTTTGACCTCTGTCATTGCCAACAAAGGGTATATAACAAAGTATTGAGATAAACTTTTGTTATTGACCAAATACGTATTTCCCACCATAATTTGCAAATAAATTCATTAAAAATCCTACAATGTTATTTTATGGATTTTTTTCTCATTTTGTCTGTCATAGTTGAAATGTACCTATGATGAAAATTACAGGCCTCTCTCATCTTTTTAAGTGGGAGAACTTGCACAATTGGTGGCTGACGTAATACTTTTTTGCCCCACTGTATATATACCCGCATGATTATTTGCATCAAGGGACTTCTCTCCTACAGTGACTGGGCACATCCTTATTCCAGAATCAGAGTGTAGTGCTACTTACACTCCAGGTACACATTTGGAAGGACCCCAAACTGTTGAGGACCAACGCCATATATGGCTGCAGAGAAGGGCTAGTTGTAATGTTTACGTCAGTTAGCAGTTGTCCCTGGATTCCCCCCTATCCTCCAACACCACGCTTTGTCCTTTTAGGTCCTCAGTTGATCTGAAGGTGAGACTTGAATCATTTTAAAGGGATATCCATCAACACTCTGGCAGGCAATCCAATTTCACAGAGAAGCACTCTTTTTTTTAACATGCTCAGATTATCCCTCTATGTGAAAATCTCTGATACCAGCTCAACCAATCAGAAGACACAAATCACAGCCCTTATCTGGGTCCTGAAATGGATACGCAAATCAAATGAATCAAATAAAGCTGTTGATTCCTCATCAAAAATGGTCATTGGAATGAAACCATCCGTCTTTCTGGAGTGAAACTATCAGTCTCCCCTCATCTTGATATGCTTACTCAATCTCCAGTCCTCCGTTTATCACATCATTTGCTTTGGGACCATTCAACCACATATTCAGTGAATATGGTAGAAAATACTAATGAATTTGACTTTTATTATAGGACTAGGCAGGGATGAGTTGGTCCTTCTCAGGGTGTATTGTAATGAGGTAGACGTGAGCTTTGAGAAGGTTCTGAGGCAGTCAGGTAGATGTGAGCTTTGAGAAGGTTCTGAGGCAGTCAGGTAGATGTGAGTTTTGAGAAGGTTCTGAGACGGCCAGTGACAGATGTCGGGTCTACTCAGCTTCACAGATGACTCACTTTTAACATATTCAGTGTCTGTGATCCCATAGTCAATTCATCCAATAACCCGAGACAACATCTCCCATAACTCATAATACACTCCAATGACTGCCATTGTAACGAATATTATCTGAGTGGGAGATACAGTAATGGGGAGCGAGGTCACTCTCTTTTTACTTAAGAACTCAGGTACTTTTCACTTTTTCCAGTGACAGAAGATATGGGTGGTCTGAATAATTTAGCAAAGAGCCTCGATGTCAAATTAAAAACATGATTAATTAAGGTGGTGACCTTATAAGACATTTAACAGATGCCAGGGTGAATTTAAAAGGTCAATTCTGTGTTGGTTTCTGAGAAACTGACTTTGCCCAGCACGCAGTCACATCCCGTAATCGACATGGCGCAGATGTGGAGATAAAGGACACAGGATATCAGTCATTTCTGGGAAAAGGGGCTAATTATACCCATTATAACATACATTTGAATATTGAGGCATTTAAAAAAATTCCAGTTTGTTGAATAAGAGGCAGTTAACCACCCTCTCCTACTAAAAGTGATTGACAGTTACAGTACAGCCATTGAATAACATGGAGAGTGTGTAGCATTTCCATTACAGGGGTGCCCAGGGGGGTGGGCACTTCAATAACTAATCAGGACACCCCCATAATCAGTAGAAATATTAACATGGGCTCTCCCATTAGTCGTAAATATATCAACATTGGTCCGGCCCACTATTTTTATAGTGTAATAACTTCAGGTGAGTCTTGAAAAATAGTGGTCCGGACTCCTTTGAGAAAAAGTTGTTAACTCTGGAGCGAGTGCGTTAACTCTGGAGCGAGCACGTTAACTCTGGAGCATGTTAACTCTGGAGCGAGCGCGTTAACTCTGGAGCGAGCGCATTAACTCTGGAGCACGTTACCTCTGGAGCGAGCACGTTAACTCTGGAGCACGTTAACTCTGGAGCACGTTAACTCTGGAGCACGTTAACTCTGGAGTGAGCACGTTAACTCTGGAGCGAGCGCGTTAACTCTGGAGCGAGCGCGTTAACTCTGGAGCGAGCGCGTTAACTCTGGAGCACGTTACCTCTGGAGCGAGCACGTTAACTCTGGAGCACGTTAACTCTGGAGCATGTTAACTCTGGAGCACGTTAACTCTGGAGCACGTTAACTCTGGAGCATGTTAACTCTGGAGTGAGCACGTTAACTCTGGAGCGAGCACGTTAACTCTGGAGCGAGCACGTTAACTCTGGAGCGAGCACGTTAACTCTGGAGCACGTTAACTCTGGAGCGAGCGCGTTAACTCTGGAGCGAGCGCGTTAACTCTGGAGCGAGCACGTTAACTCTGGAGCGAGCGCGTTAACTCTGGAGCGAGCGCGTTAACTCTGGAGCGAGCGCGTTAACTCTGGAGCGAGCGCGTTAACTCTGGAGCGAGCGCGTTAACTCTGGAGCGAGCACGTTAACTCTGGAGCGAGCATGTTAACTCTGGAGCGAGCACGTTAACTCTGGAGTGAGCACGTTAACTCTGGAGCACGTTAACTCTGGAGCGAGCACGTTAACTCTGGAGCAAGCACGTTGACTCTGGAGCGAGCACGTTAACTCTGGAGAGAGCACGTTAACTCTGGAGCGAGCACGTTAACTCTGGAGAGAGCACGTTAACTCTGGAGCACGTTAACTCTGGAGCAAGCACGTCCCCACCCGCAACCGTTAACAATGAAAACAGAATCAGAAAATCCCAAATGAAAAGAAATATGGTATTTTTGCGGACTTTACTGTAGTATTCACTGTAGTGTATTTGAGGACAGCACTACAGTGAATACAGTAGTATTTACTTTAGCATTTACTAGAGCCCGACCGATATGTCAGTTCACCGATATTAAATCGGACGATATTGGCCTTTCAACTCTATATATCGGGGGGGGGCTAGGACCAAGTTTAGGAAACCTTGTTCTACGGTATACTACAGTTTACTATAGAATTTTATACAATAGTTTCCTATAGAATTCTATAGTAAGTACCGTAGTAGTAAATTGTAGTCTTTTTCAGGTGGGATTATATCACTTCTTCTATGCCAGGGGGACTGCAAGGTAATAAAATATTGATGCCAATTCCAGAGTACACAAGCTAAGAGAGAGGATAGAATTCCACAATTGAGTTTGATGTTTCGCTAGACTGAAATCAGGTGTAGCCAACATAATAAGGATATCAAGGATTCCATTTCCATTTGATTTAAGCGTCGTATTTCTGTTGATTGGCATACTGAGATACAAATAAGTGATGATGTTGATGCCATGACAAATCTAGCTTGTAACTCTTTGAATAGTGTTGGTTTAGTGATAATTTGTCATGATATGACAGTAGAAACATGTAGACATACAGTATCAACAAATCTGCAGTAAACACCAAATCAGATCCAGTACAGTGGGCGTGTGATCAGACTTTCAGAACTGAAGGTTACAGGTTCTGCAGTATCCTTGAGTAATACTTGATTAGGTAAACACGCCACCATAGAGAGACATGAGCAAACACATGCACACAAACACACACAAACACACACACACAATAAAAGCCTTGTGTGCTACACTCTTAGAAAAAAAGGTGCTAAGTAAAACCATACAGGGTTTCGGTTTGTCCCAGAGGGGAATCCTTTTTGGCGCTGGGTAGAACCCTTTACAGAGGGTTCTATCTAGTTCTTCAAAGAACCCCCTGTATATGGTTCTACCAAGAACCCTCTATGAAGGGTTCTACCAATAACCATTTTATCATCTAAAAGGTTCTTCGTTGAACCATCTATGAAGGGTTTTTACAGAGAAACTGTTTATCTTTGGAGGCTTCTTCCTAGAACTCTCTATGAACGGTTCTACCAAGAACCATTTTATCATCTAAAGGTTCTTGCTAGAACTGGCTATGAAGGGTTTTTACAGAGAACCCATTTATCTTTGGAGGCTTCTTCCTAGAACCCTCTATGAAAGGATCCACCAGCCTTTATTAGCATTTAACCTTTTATTATGTATGACAATACATTACATATATCATAAGGCCATTCTTTGAGGGCCTCTATATATAACCTAACACAGGGAAACTCATGGTTTACAGGCCACATCCGGCTTGCAAGTCACACTATCCTGGCATACAAAGTGATGTGTAATTCCTATTGGAATCCAGATAGCGCTATGATATCCAACAAGTAGAATTGTTAATCACGTTCAACCTGCATTCAGAATGACTGTCAGGGTAGGGACAATTGAATACTGCGACTACCTCAATCATCTTAAACTGGAACAACCATCTCAGTAATGGGTTCAATAAATCAAATTACTAACAGATTGGATTAGTTTAGAAAACTGTATTTTATTTATTTCCCTGTATCATAAAATTAATCAACCGATCAAAAACAAATATTACAGTAAAACAAACAAATCTGAAAACCTCCCTGCAATAGAGCATGCTGGGAAATAGTATATGTGGTTCTATGTAGAACCCTTCTTGCCTTCCAAAAAATCAAAGAACCCTTTCTTCCAAAAGCGGTTCTTATTCTTAAAGGTTCTAGGTAGAACACCTTTGCCTTACAATGAACCCTTGTCTTCCAAAAACGGTCCTTTAGATCAAAATGATTATTGGTAGAACCCTAGCCCCCCGTAAAGAAACCTTTTGGTACTGTGTACTCAGCAACCTTGATGGCTAATAATCAACGAAAATACATTACAATCAATTCCTTGAAATGACAGAAGAGCAAAAGGGAGTTAAATATCTGCCGACTTCAACAGGCTTTTTTTGCGTGGGTTAATTAAAAAGGGGGAAGAGGAAGCATGCCTCGGCAGAGTAATGGCCTTATTTCCCCCGGTGGCAGAGGAAGGTGGTGCTGTTTTGGTAGGGATGATAAAGAGGGTTCTCTCGGTTTAATATAAGGCCAAATGAAAAGTCATTCTGAGCTTTTCAGTCTCTGCCTCAGCGAAGACACTCACCACCCACATAGCTGACAGGAGCTATAGCTTCCTGAGTGGTAATCCCACTTCACACACACACCTAGATCAGGGCCTCAGAAATTAGGATGTTAGTGTCTTTGGTGGTAGCCTGGATCAGAGAAATGTTCTGTGCTGTCTTGGTGTCGTTAATGTGGTCGTTCTGGCCCAGTTTATGTCAGAGTAAATGAGATGACTTGAAATTATGTGCCTCGGTGACTGCCTCACTGAAGATATCGGCAAACCTGACAAAAGCTGGGCATCTCAGGAGTGGGCGCATGATTAATCCCACTCCCCACGTACAGAGATTAGGAGATTAAGACTTGAACATTTAGGTTTTTATCACAGGCCAGTTTTAATGGACTTCTTAGACTAATAGAGGCACTCTGAACCCTAGCGCCTTAAAAAACGCTGGCTGTGCATTGTCACAATAGCTCATTAAAATGCTGAGAAACAGCATTCTAAACCCATGGTTGGTTTGTAAGCCTGCAATACTTGGCTGTAATTAGTTTTCAAGATTTATTGATGTGAATATTTAAGGCGGGTAAGTACTGAATGCCAACCGTGAATTGTAAAGGATAGGTTAAGAAGTTATCAGGCGATAGTCATAAATTCCGGAATAATAGGTACCACATTACAATATACCATTGGCATAAAGTACTTAAGTTAAAATACTTTAGTAGTTTGTGACAACTTTTACTTTTACTTCACTACATTCCTAAAGGACATAATGTACTTTTTACATACATTTTCCTTGACACCCAAAAGTACTCGTTACATTTTTAATGCCTAGCAGGACAGGAACATGGTCCAATTCAGGCACTTATCAAGAGAACATCCCTGGTCATCCTACAGCTTCTGATCTGGTGGACTCATTAAACAGAGAACATCCCTGGTCATCCTACAGCTTCTGATCTGGTGGACTCATTAAACAGAGAACATCCCTGGTCATCCTACAGCTTCTGATCTGGTGGACTCATTAAACAGAGAACATCCCTGGTCATCCTACAGCTTCTGATCTGGCGGACTCATTAAACAGAGAACCCCTGGTCATCCCTACTGCCTCTGATCTGGTGGACTCATTAAACAGAGAACATCCCTGGTCATCCTACAGCTTCTGATCTGGTGGACTCATTAAACAGAGAACATCCCTGGTCATCCTACAGCTTCTGATCTGGCGGACTCATTAAACAGAGAACATCCCTGGTCATCCTACAGCTTCTGATCTGGTGGACTCATTAAACAGAGAACATCCCTGGTCATCCCTACTGCCTCTGATCTGGTGGACTCATTAAACAGAGAACATCCCTGGTCATCCTACAGCTTCTGATCTGGTGGACTCATTAAACAGAGAACATCCCTGGTCATCCTACAGCTTCTGATCTGGTGGACTCATTAAACAGAGAACATCCCTGGTCATCCTACAGCTTCTGATCTGGTGGACTCATTAAACAGAGAACATCCCTGGTCATCCTACAGCTTCTGATCTGGCGGACTCATTAAACAGAGAACATCCCTGGTCATCCCTACTGCCTCTGATCTGGTGGACTCATTAAACAGAGAACATCCCTGGTCATCCTACAGCTTCTGATCTGGTGGACTCATTAAACAGAGAACATCCCTGGTCATCCTACAGCTTCTGATCTGGTGGACTCATTAAACAGAGAACATCCCTGGTCATCCTACAGCTTCTGATCTGGTGGACTCATTAAACAGAGAACATCCCTGGTCATCCTACAGCTTCTGATCTGGTGGACTCATTAAACAGAGAACATCCCTGGTCATCCTACAGCTTCTGATCTGGTGGATTCATTAAACACACAGGCTTCATTTGGAAATGATGTTGGAGTGTGCCACTGGCTATCCCTAAATAAATAAATAAATATATATATATATATATATAACAAATGCAGCTGTCTGCATTTTATAAGGAATTAGAAATGATGTATACTTTTCCTTTTGATACTTAAGTATATTTAAAACAAAACACTTTTCAGACTTTTACTCAAGTAGTATTTTACATGGTGACTCACTTTTATTTTATTTGTTTTCTATTAAGGTATCTTTATTTTTACACATGTATGACAATTGAGTACTATCTCCACAACTGAAAAATACATTATTTAACATTGCAATACACAAATTCACATGGTATATGGACCAATTAATGTATCTGTTATTTTACCAGGTAAGTTGACTGAGAACACATTCTCATTTACAGCAACAAAAGTGTCACTGCCCTGGGGAATTGGGATATTTTTTAGACCAGAGGAAAGAGTGCCTCCTACTGGCCCTCCAACACCACTTCCAGCAGAATCTGGTCTCCCATCCAGGGACTGACCAGGACCAACCCTGCTTAGCATCATAAGCAAACCAGCAGTGGTATGTAGGGTGGTATGCTGCTGGCTGGATGGACAAATGGACAAGGAATATGGACAAATAATCTGAATGTTATCTAAGAAACTCATATTTTATTAAATATGTGCAATTACCAAATGGAATACCATTAAACCTATAGTGGGAAGAGTTGAGGTAAGGGCTGCGAAGAACCACCCTTTCTCCAACTCTGAGATGGGTCCCAGAGGACAAGTGGTTTGAGGCATCCTCCTCCCGGGCACTGACAGAGCCAACAGAATCAAATCACCAATTAGTCAATCTAGGGCATCCACCACCCGCTAACAACGCTAGCTGAGAGAGGATACTTCCTATGTGATAGTGGAGAGCCGGAAGGGCATCTGTTTCTGTGAGACAGAGATTTCTCTGTTTCTCCCAACTTTTGTTAAAACTTTTAACAAGTCTAATTTACAAGAGTGTGTGTGAGCAGCCCGGAAGGTTTCCATGGGTAACACAACAACCCAGCGGGAAAAACTGGTTGGAATGACATCATGATGACGTCGTTTGTTTTGTGACATCATGGTCAGGTTGTAAAAATGTGTTTTCTTAGCGATAAATACAACTATCTGGTGGTAATCTGTTATCTGAGATAAGTAATGATCTTGATGTCATCATGCATCTTTACCAGGAAGTAACAAGTACATCTGGTGTCATTTCTTATAATCTGCTCGTAGGACATCTACTGAACAAAAACAACTTTTTATAGCTAGAAAACTAGGAAGTCATGCTCAATTTTGACACTACTAACATTTTATATGTTACGCTATTATAAACGGCTGGATATGGATACGGCTGGATATGAAAGCCCCCTTGTAAATATACAAAAAAAAACTCATTTATTCTTCCGAGTGTGATGTCATAATCACATTATGTTATTAAAGTGATTCTACTGCCCTCTCAACTGTCAGTCTAATTTCATTACATGGCGACAAGGGGAGCAACATTACAATGTGTCATTGTCATAATAAGAACGTGTGTGCTTGTGTCTCTTTTTTGTGTTTACGTGTTTAGTTGTGTTTGGTTGTGTTTGGTTGTATGACGAGTTCAGGATTGAAGTAAAATCTCTCTGCATACCAGATACTGTATGTTTGGAAGCATAACAACATGTCACATACAGTACTGTACATCAACATAACTTATAAAGCCCATCTGATGTTTAAGCAAAAGTACACAACTCATCTAATTTCTACGCTACACTCCTCTCCTCCCATCTTCTCCATCTACTGCAATGCTCAGCCCTCTCCAAATGAAAGCAGACAGCCTGTCCCTCTTAAATGTTTGATGAGCAGTGAGCCACATGGGCTGTGTGGCAGGCCACTCAATCTGCTTTGACAACTCTCTAAAATACTTCTCCCAAGGGACTGGGGTGGAATCACACCATGTCTTTGGATGGCAGGCGCCACGCCATTGGTCAACACTGTGCTATTCCACTGACTTCACGCTCCCAGCTGTTGCCAAAGTGAATGCCATAGAATGGCAATTAGAAAAGCTGGCATTTCCATAGTTTTTTCTTTTTCTTTAACAAGGTGCAGAGGTTACCTCAGGCTAAAAAACATGCCAAAGTTTTCCGTTTTTCAAATGAATGAAGATACATTTAGGCAGAGTTCAGGGTAGGAAAGACAAATCGGGGCAGTAGTCTTAAGGATACATTCCTCCTCAGGAAGGGCATGTATGCCACGAGAAATAAGATAACAAAGCCCCTGAAGACAACAATAGTAAATGGAAATAATTGACAGGTTTCATCTCTAGGAGTTTGGAATAGAAGGCCCCTTTGCCATCTTAACAAACATAACATGACAGAGATTCTTGTGCATTGGTCCTTCAAATTAGTGGATTCGGCTATTTCAGCCACACCTGTTGCTGATAGGTGTATAAAATCGAGCACATAGCCGTGCAATCTCCATAGACAACCATTGGAGGTAGAATGGCCTTACTGAAGAGCTCAGTGACATTCAATGTGGCACCATCATGGGATGCCACCTTTCCAACAAGTCAGTTAGTCAAATGTCTGCCCTGTTAGATCAGCCCCGGTCAACTGTAAGTGCTGTTATTGTGAAGTGGAAATGTGTAGGAGCAACAACGGCTCAGCTGTGAAGTGGTAGGCCGCACAAGCTCACAGAACGGGACCGCCGAGCGCTTATCTTGAAAAATTATCTATCCTTGGTGGCAACATTCACTACCGAGTTCCAAACTGCCTCTGGAAGCAACGTCAGCACAATAACTGTTTGTCGGGAGCTTCATGAAATGGGTTTCAATGGCCGATCAGCCGCACACAATCCTAAGATCACCATGCGCAATGCCAAGTGTCGGCTGGAGTGGTGTAAAGCTTGTGGTCATTGGACTCTGGAGCAGTGGAAACGGGTTCTCTGGAGTGATGAATCACACTTCACCATCTGGCAGTCTGACAGACAAATCTGGGTGGATTGCCAGGAGAACGCTACCTGCCTGAATGCATAGTGCCAACTGTAAAGTTTGGTGGAGGCGGAATAATGGTCTGGGGCTGTTTTTCATGGTTCGGGCTAGGCCCCTTAGTTCCAGTGAAGGGAAATCGTTATGCCTTCCTGTTTCAGCATGACAATGCTCCAGTGCACAAAGCAAGGTCCATACAGAAATGGCTTGTCGTGATCGGTGTGGAAGAACTTGACTGGCCTGCACAGAGCCCTGACCTCAACCCCATCAAACTTTGGGATGAATTGGAACGCCGACTACGAGCCAAGCCTAATCGCCCAGAATCAGTGTCCGACTTCACTAATGCTCTAGTGGCTGAATGGAAACAAGTCCCCGCAGCAATGTTCCAACATCTAGTGGAAAGCCTTCTCAGAAGAGTGGTGGCTGATATAGCAGCAAAGGGGGGACATACTCAATATTAATGCCAATAATTTTGGAATGAGATGTTCGATGAGCAGGTATCCACATACTTTGGTCATGTAGTGTATATATAAAATATGACAACATGGCCACACAGAGATGAAAGTTAACCGGAGCATTTGCCTGAACAGAAGACGCTTTGTAGGAGCAGTATGGGGCTAAAAAGTGCTGTGAATCAAGTCACTGTCTTCTCTTTTTGAGTCTAATTGAGCTCTCTCTTTGTGCTGGCTTGTCTTTTTTGATCCGGAGGTTAAACAATTACGCTGTTTTGCCTTGGTCTGTTGTCAAGACATGGCTGGCTTTTTTTGGTTTTTGTCTGTAGAACACATCTGACATATTGTGCTACTAGGCCTGTTTCACTCTGGGAAAGGATGAGCTTTCTTCTCTGTCTGTTACGTTTAGTGTTTGAGGAGAGTGCACTGTGTTTAATGTGAGAACATCTCTTTTTTTGTCTCCACATTGTTAGAAACAGTGGCAGTTGTCATCAGACTACTAGTCATGAGCAGTTGGGGGCAAAGCAAGGGCTGTATCAAATCCATTAAGCAGGATCTGTTCTCCTCTCTAGAGTGAGTTGTGAGCACAGAAATAGATGCCATATAATGGACAAGGTTCTGTGCCATTCAAACTAAAGCACCGTCGCTACATTGCTGTGTGCACAAAGTTCAGAGCCGTTGCAAAAGAGCTGAACAACTGCAATTATCTTAAGATGGTTGTTCAGATCTAACACCTTGCTGTTGTCTATCTCAATATGATAGGGATACCCGGAGCTAAACGCTAACACCTTGCTGTTGCCTATCTCAATATGATAGGGATACCCGGAGCTAAACGCTAACACCTTGCTGTTGTCTATCTCAATATGATAGGGATACCCGGAGCTAAACGCTAACACCTTGCTGTTGTCTATCTCAATATGATAGGGATACCCGGAGCTAAACGCTAACACCTTGCTGTTGTCTATCTCAATATGATAGGGATACTCGGAGCTAAACGCTAACACCTTGCTGCTGTCTATCTCAATATGATAGGGATACCCGGAGCTAAACGCTAACACCTTGCTGTTGTCTATCTCAATATGATAGGGATACCCGGAGCTAAACGCTAACACCTTGCTGTTGTCTATCTCAATATGATAGGGATACCCGGAGCTAAACGCTAACACCTTGCTGTTGTCTATCTCAATATGATAGGGATACCCGGAGCTAAACGCTAACACCTTGCTGCTGTCTATCTCAATATGATAGGGATACCCGGAGTTAAACGTTAACACCTTGCTGTTGTCTATCTCAATATGATAGGGATACCCGGAGCTAAACGCTAACACCTTGCTGCTGTCTATCTCAATATGATAGGGATACCCGGAGCTAAACGCTAACACCTTGCTGCTGTCTATCTCAATATGATAGGGATACCCGGAGCTAAACGCTAACACCTTGCTGCTGTCTATCTCAATATGATAGGGATACCCGGAGCTAAACGCTAACACCTTGCTGCTGTATTTCCAGTAATATCTCTAGCAGATGGAAGGATGCAGATGATCTCTACACAAGTGTGACATGAAGGGGGAACTCACTGCATTGGTCTCCAGCTCCTCTCCCTGTGACTGAGTGCTCTCGTCTCTCCTGTCTGAGAGAGCTGTCACTGACCCCCTCGACATAAAAAAAACAGCACACAGCACCGAGTCATTACACACCCATATTAAGACAGATTTCATAGACAAATGGTAGTGCCTAGGAGTCGGTCACGATACCATGGCACGCTCAATACTTTTCTTTAGGGCGCAATCTTAGGCAGATTCCCCTGGAGGCAAACCTAAGTGTAACGTTACGTCAGGATGATTGATATTTTCTTTAGACTGATCAATATGAATTGAATGCACACTAAAGCTCAAAGACAAGCCGCCAAATAATCGGTAGAGAAAGAACTGAATTGTGTTGAGACTGATTACTTTTTAAACAAATCCAATTAGGATTTTCTAAATAATCAAGTGTGGCCTCATTGTTAATACAATTGACCAATGACAGGAAAAAATAATATTCATTCGGCCTGTGGAAGCAGACTCAGTGCAGTGCTGGTGACTACAGCAAATACACTGATGTTTACCCCATTACTGTTCTTGAGGCAAATACCAATTTCAGTTAATGACAATGGGGACTATGGAGGCAGGCTAGTGTTTGGGGACAAGGGGACGCCTGTCCCATAACAATCCAGATAAATGTTTTCCCTTCTGGTCGTTGCAGGCTAATCAACACAAATGACTCTAGTCTGCATTCAAATGTGGTGAAGGGGGCTACACTCCCCTTTTTCAAGTGGCTCTACCGCAGTACTTTACCCATCAACGTCTAAATATTTACATTTTGTCTCACCTTTTGACATAACAGAAAAAACTAAACACCGTCCGTTAGTCGTTGATTAGCGGTATAATTGGCCTACATTGAATCAAACGTCAGATTGATTCCATGTTTAATTCTAAAAGTCATCACAGTACAGAAGGACAATGGGGTGGATGGTGCTTGAGTTGGCCCACTAATCAACTGAGTCTTATGGTGCACTAAAACTGAATGTCAAATTAAAAGGTGCAATATGCAGAAATCGCTCCTCCATTGCCTGGATACTAAAATTCTAATAGTTTGCCTAATTTCAGTGTGTGACAAAACAAGAACTGTAGAGAAACATTGTACCATCTAAACCATCTGTGAAATATATTTTCAATAAGCAAAAATATTGTATCCTGAACAAAAATATAAACGCAACATGTAAATTGTTGGTCCCATGTTTCATGAGCTGAATTAAAAAAAGATCCCAGACATTTTCCAAACGCCCCAAAAAGATTATTTCTCTCAAAACTTGTACACAAATTTCTTCACATCCCTGTTAGTGAGCCTTTCTCCTTTACCAAGATAATCCATCCACCTGACAGGTGTAGCATATCAAGGAGCCAATTAAACAGCATGATCATTACACAGGTGCACCTTGTGCTGGAGACAATAAAAGGCCACTCACAATGTGCAGTTTTGTCACCCAACACAATGCCACAGATGTCTCCAGTTTTGAGGGAGTGTGCCATTGGCATGCTGACTGCAGGAATGTCCACCAGAGCGGTTGCCAGAAAATGTCATGTTCATTTCTCTACCATAGACTGCCTCCAATGTTGTTTTAGGGAATTTGGCAGAATGTCCAACTGGCCTCACAGCCGCAGACCATGTGTAACCGACGTGTATGACAGCGTGTTCCAGAAACGTAATCGCGCATAGATCAGATCTACCGCTTCTTAGACTTGCTTTCAATGACAGCTCTATAACTCACATTTCTATGTGAATTTGGACAGGTTGCCCAAAAAGTCACATATTACAGCTTTAAGGGATTCCTATAACGGTTGATTATGTGCAACCACATTCATCACAGAGAGGCTGAGGTAAGACACCAAATAGAGGAAACAAAAGAGTCCCTTCATTGTTTTTAGCGCTACATCAATCTCACTAAAGACTTCACATGCTAATGACCTGCCAGTTGTGTATTGATTTCACAGGCCAGAAGTCTAACTGAGTACAGAAAAAAACCTCCTAATGCAATGCAAAAAGAAAACAAAGTTCCTCTAAGGTTGTTTTTAAGACATTTCATACCTCACAAGTTCCAACAATACTTTGGTTAAATTCTTATGTGCACTTGAAAAAAAAAACTCAGCAATAGCCAGTTGTACATCAGAACCAAACCAAAAGAAACCGCAATAACCACCCGAGTGACAAGGGCCTTTCTCAGACATAGTTTATTATCAAACAGAAATGGAGGCACACTTAAATCGCACCTACTAGTATTTTGAGAAAAGCAGCAGAGGCCTTGAAGCTCCATTTCATAGGCACCATATGCCTATGAAGTGTGCCTCCATTATATCAAATACTAAGTGGTTCCATCACTTACTGCATAGCGTGCATTCCACAAATTGAGAGCATTTATTGAGGAGTTTTATTCTGTGTTTCCTTTGATTACTTGACTGGTGCTATCAACAGCACTGACTCCCCCTATACGTGAAACAGAATGGAGTAACCCATAAAGTTGACATGTACTGTATTCCGACAGGTTTGCATTTTGATTGGATGGCCCACAGAATCCCCAGAAAGTAGGCATAATTTCCCGCTGGGATATGTTCTGATTACTAACCTCCCTTATTGCCAACCTTGAAAAAATCTACAGAATTTCAGTGCACAATTTCCCTTGCAAAAGACTGAATAGCATGTACGGATTAGTCATATATTGAAACCCAGTAGCCTGCGGGCCAATGATCCATGGAACACATAAGCTCTTATTTGGCACAATTCCAAAAGATGCCAATGAACCTAAATTCATTTCCTAGAGGTTAAGAGAACCGAGTATTCAACATAAATGGATTTCCTAGAGGTTAATAGAATTGAATATATCCAAAAACGCAGTCATTTGAAAGACCTGAATTGATTCTTACTGTGCAGTTGCATGACTGGGCCGTCAGGTTTGAGTTTATCAACACTGACATGACATTGATGATGCACTTCCTTTTCACTATTAGATAATGTGCAGTTTTTCATAACATTCTACTCAGACTCATGATTATATTGTAGAATATCAATTTCAGTCAAGCCCAGTTGGATACACTTCAATATTTACAAAGCTCCCATGTAACTGCACCACACTCCCCACGTCTTCCTTTAGCTACTTCCACAATCCCATTGTTTAAACATATCGCTTACTAATTTGGCTTTGGCTCCCAGGGGCGATTTGAATTCTGACTCTGCTGGTGGCAAAGCTGATAACATTAACAGAAGATGATCAGCCCGGAGGTCGACCCACACTATGAATCAATCAGATCTCATTTGCTATCAATTCCATCCTCATTTCCCTGCAAAATAGAATTCATATTAACAAGGGAGGCAAAACTGAGCTCCACATAATCTCAACAAACTGCCTGAATTCCTGTACAAAAACTAGCAGTTAATCCCACTGGGCACAAAAATGGTTAAATCAACGTTGTTTCAATGTAATTTGTCAACGTATTGTGAGGTGGAATCTATGTAGAAAATACATTGGATTTTTTTTTTATTAATCAACAAACCTTGAATAAAATAAACTTAGCAAAAAAAGAAACGCCCTCTCACTGTCAACTGTGTTTATTTAAACTTAGCAATAGCCAGTTGTACATCAGAACAGACAACAGTCAGTATCTGGTGTGGCCACCAGCTGTATTAAGTACTGTAGTGCATCTCCTCCTCTTGGACTACGCCAGATTTGCCAGTTATTGCAGTGAGATGTTAACCCACTCTTCCACCAAGGCACCTGCAAGTTCCCGGACATTTCTGGGGGGAATGGCCCTAGCCCTCACCCTCCGATCTAACAGGTCCCAGACGTGCTCAATGGGATTGAGATCCGGGCTTTGGCCATGGCAGAACACTGACATTCCTGTCTTGCAGGAAATCACGCATAGAACGAGCAGTATGGCTGGCGGCATTGTCATGCTGGAGGGTCATGTCAGGAGTAGCCTGCAGGAAGGGTACCACATGAGGGAGGAGGATGCCTTCCCTGTAAATGCTGTGACACACCGCCCCAGACCATGACAGACCCTCCACCTCCAAATCGATCCCGCTCTAGAGTACAGGCCTCGGTGTAACGCTCATTCCTTCGACGATAAACGTGACTCCGAACATCAGCCCTGGTGAGACAAAACCGCGACTCGTCAGTGAAGAGCACTTTTTGCCAGTCCTGTCTGGTCCAGCGACGGTGGGTTTGTGCCCATAGGCGACGTTGTTGCCGGTGATGTCTGATGAGGACCTTCTTTACAACAGGCCTACAAGCCCTCAGTCCAGCCTCTCTCAGCCTATTACAGACAGTCTGAGCACTGATGGAGGGATTGTGCGTTCCTGGCGTGACTCGGGCAGTTGCTGTTGCCATCCTGTACCTTACCCGCAGGTGGGATGTTCGGATGTACCGATCCTGTGCAGGTGTTGTTGCACATGGTCTGCCACTGCGAGGACGGTCAGCTGTCCGTCCTGTCTCCTTGTAGCGCTGTCTTAGGCGTCTCACAGTACGGACATTGCAATTTATTGCCCTGGCCACATCTGCAGTCCTCATGCCTCCTTGCAGCATGCAGAAGGCACGTTCACGCAGATGAGCAGGGACCAAGGGCATCTTTTTTTTGGTATTTTCAGAGTCAGTAGAAAGGCCTCTTTAGTGTCTTACTTTTTCATAACTATGGCCTTAATTGCCTACCATCTGTAAGTTGTTAGTGTCTTAACGACCGTTTCACAGGTGCATGTTCATTAATTGTTTATGGTTCATTGAACAAGCATGGGAAACAGTGTTTAAACCCTTTACAATTAAGATCTGTGAAGTTATTTAGATTTTTCCAAATTATCTTTGAAATACATGATCCTGAAAAAGGGACGTTTGTTTTTTTGCTGAGTTTATGTGTAATTTGTACCTTTGAAACAACTTCAGATCTTAAACGTAATATCCACTATAAGAAAAAAACTATAGGCTGGGCAGCACCTCCTACTGGAGGGTTGATCTATCTACAGCTATCCAGGCTGTATCACATTCAGCTGTGATTGGGAGTCCCATAGGGCAGCACACAATTGGCCCAGCATCGTCCGGGTTTGGCCGGGGTAGGCCGTCATTGTAAATAAGAATTTGTTTTTAACCGATTGCCTAGTTAAATGAAAGGTTCAATACATTTTTTTATGAAAAATAAAAATCCTTTCTGTCTCCCATCTAGGATTTTAAGTCCAGCTATGATATTTGTCACTGACTATTACCAATGTGCTATCATGACAATGATTGTTGAGAAATCTACACTTAATAGATTCCCTGTTGCTATCAAATTCATTCCAAAGTGTAGGTTCAACAGAGCAAATACTTGATCAATCATATACACTACATGGTCAAAACTGCTCGTTGAACATCTCATTACAAAATCATGGGCATTAATATGAAGTTGGTCCCCCCTTTGATGCTATAAAAACCTCCACTTTTCTGGGAAGGCTTTCCACTAGATGTTGGAACATTGCTGCGGGGACTTGCTTCCATTCAGCCACAAGAGCATTAGTGAGGTCGGGCACTTATGTTGGGTGATTAGGCCTGGCTTGCAGTCAGCATTCCAATTCATCCCAAAGGTGTTCGATGAGGTTGAGGTCAGGGCTCTGTGCAAGCCAGTCAAGTTCTTCCACACCATTCTCGATAAACCATTTCTGTATGGGCCTCAGTTTGTGCACGGGGGCATTATGCTGAAACAGGAAAGGGCCTTCACCAAACAGTTGCCACAAAGTTGGAAGCACAGAATCGTCTAGAATGTCATGGTATGCTGTAGCGTTGTTTCCCCCCACTGGAACTAAGGGGCCAAGCCCGGACCATGAAAACAGCCACAGACCATTATTTCTTCTCACCTATACTTTACAGTTGGCACTATAAATTGGGGCAGGTAGTGTTCTCCTGGCATCCGCCAAACCCAGATTTGTCCGTCAGACTGCCAGATGGTGAAGCATGATTCATCACTTCAAAGAACGCATTTCCACTGCTCCAGAGTCCAATGGCAGCGAGCTTTACACCACTCTAGCTGACGCTTGGCATTGCGCATGGTGATCTTAGTATTGTGTGCGGCTGCTCGGCCAATGAAACCCAGTTCTTGTAATGATGTTGCTTCCAGAGGCAGTTTGGAACTCGGTAGTGAGGGTGGCAACCGAGGACAGATGATTTTTACGCACTATGCGCTACCGCACTCTTTGAGCTTGTGTGGCCGACCATTTCACGGCTGAGCCGTTGTTGCTCCTAGACATTTCCACATCACAATAACAGCACTTACACGGCAGAAATTTGACGAACTGACTTGTTGGAAAGATGCCATCCTATGATGGTGCCACGTTGAAAGTCACTGAGCTCTTCAGTAAGGCCATTCTACTGCCAATGTTTGTCTATGGAGATTGCATGGCTGTGCTAAAAATTTTTTACACCTGTCAGCAACGAATGTGGCCAAAATACCCGAATCCACTAATTTGAAGGGATGTCCACATACACTACGTATGTAAAAGTATCATCAACGGCGCTATTTAAGCCTATATACAATATACAATGCATTCAGAAAGTATTCATTCCCCTTGACTTATTCCACATTCCACCCATCTACACACAATACTCCATAATGACAAAGTGAAAACTCCAGGTATGCTATCCTGTGCCTTTTTCTCAGGAGTGGCTTCCGTCTGGCCACTCTCCCATAAAGCCCAGATTGGTGAAATGCTGTAGAGACTTGTCCTTCTGGCAGGTTCTCCCATATTAGCCAAGGAACTCTGTAGTTCTGTCAGAGTGATCATTGGGTTCTTGGTCACCTCCCTGACCAAGGTCCATCTTGTCCGGTTTCTCAGTTTGGTCTGACGGCCAGCTCTAGGCAGAGTCTGGGTAGTTCCATATTTGTCAAATTTCCCAATGATGGAGACCCCTGTCCTCTAGGAAATGTTCAACACTGTTTTATACCCTTCCCCAGATATATGCCTTATCACAGTTTTATCTCAGAGATCTACAGACAGTCCTTTGGACTTCATAGGATAGTTTCTGCTCTGACATACACTGTCAACTGTGGGACCTTATATGGACAGGCGTGTTTCTTCTAAATCATGTCCACAGTTGAATTGGCCACAGCTGGACTCCAATCAAGTGTAGCAACAGCTCAAGTATGATCAAAGAAAATTGGATGCACCTGAGCTCAATTTGGAGTGTCATAGCAAAGTTGTGTGGATACTTACAGTATACAGTAAATTACAGTAAATGAGTATATATTTCAAAAAACATGTTTTCACTTTGTCATTATGGGGTGTGTAGATGGGTGAGAAAGAAAAATAGATTTAATCAATGTTGAATTCAGGCTGTAACACAACAAAATGTGGAATAAGTCAACGGGTATGAATACTTTCCGAAGGCAATGTAGCATTTGGGAAGTCATCAACCACTAGCCTATTGTTTAAATTCAGTCCAGGATTCAATTACTAATAAAAGTTTACATTTAAAGTGGCACTACACATGCCGATTGGCACGTGTGTTTTTCTGTTGCGCACTAGAAAAACGAGATTTCAGTCTTGGAGGTTTGTTTCCTGACCGATTCTGTGTTTGGATAATGATGTTTGTCCCCCATGAGACACTGTAGAAAGGAATCTTATTTCACTTCCTCAAAATCCCCAGAATCTAAGATAAATCAAGAAATGTGTCATTAATTTTGACATGTTTGACAAGGATGTTATAGTTGCACAATTTCACATCCAAGGTGTTTGGGGCAGTATTTTAAGTAAAACATGTGCAACTGTAAACAGTCGGACCTGCTGGGCAGGTTTGTCTCACTGTCTATGTCCCCCATACTCAACTGGCAGACCGCAGACCAGATCCGGACCCAGTTCGGTGTCTAAACATTTTTTTACTCGGTCGATCCCTGGTATCTGGTAAACACACATAAGACATGTAAGAACGTGTAGAAATTAGCTTTAAAACTGAAGAAGAAAAAACATCTCTGCACCATGCAAAATGTGTAGAATTGTGGGAAATGTTGCTTTAAAACTGCAACATTTTCTCTCTGCCAACCAGAAGGGTGTGAACATTTTGGGGTCGCATGGGTTGCGAGGTGGGGGTTTGTTACTACTATAAATTACATTATCCATCCGGACCTTTGCCACCGAGACCATTTGTGTGACCGGACCTTCTCAAATAGTACTTGAGTACCCCTGGTCTATGCTATTGGATAGACAGCAAACACTGCAGCTGTTCACCCGATATTAGTGGCAAATGGACATCATCAAATCAAAACCCAACCTTGACACACAGGCTGTTTTCAAAGGGATTCATTGCTTTTTAAAGGCAGTCGCTCTTTAATAAAAAAATATATTGGTTTCCCATCTCCCTCTCAACCAAAAATAACAGAATAGGATTCAATCAAATCCAACTGTATATAAAGTTCATTTAAGAAGTTTGATTTAGTCCTATTCTATACTTTGATTTTTGTTTGAAATGGAGAAGTAAATTCAACATAAACATTTTTTAATTTCTAGACAAACTGGAGTTAAAGCCAGACTCTGTGGCACAGACACAGCTATCTAATCAGAAGATACATAGATATTTGGTTACATTAACAACCAAACACAATTCAATATCACTTTTGCAATACGGTAAATAGCCTATTAACTTGTTAACAAGTTAACAATTATGTTGGATTCATATCTCAACCGAAAAAACATGTTCAAGAATAGGATTAAGCCAGTGGCTCAGATGGAACTATCCAAGCAGTCGATACATCTCCTTTAAATGTTGATATTTGGTTGCGTTGTCAACCAAACACAATTCAATATTACTTTTGTAAGACAGTAAAGAGCCTAATGTTAAGGCTATCTTACAAACTAATGTAACAGTATTTATTCAACCTTAAAATGAGTAACACAACCATGGCCACATTTTGAGGTTACTGTAACAATACATGTCTTATGTAATCATAGAAAGCGCTCATGTTCAGGGTCGCAGGTCTGTAGAAATCTTCACAATTGCTAAAATAATCTGCACAGAATCTCTAACGGCATTAATCACTTGCACCATGTACTTTAATGTAATCTCAACTATCTACAGTCCTAGTCATCTAGTTATGCTATTAGATCAAGCACAGCGATAACACATTAAACTGTCATGTAAATGAACTAAACATCTGACATTATATTCCCATTTGAACTTTGGTGTGCTTTTAAATGGTTGAAAGCACAGTGATAATGCATTTAGGTGACAACTAAACCAAAAATCAGACATTGATTTTCCATTGGAATTTGTTTTTGCTTTTAGATGTGATAACACGTTGGGAATTCAACAAACTTTTGGCTGTCTTTTTGAGTGGGTGAAAATAGGTTGTAATCTCATTGATCAACATATCAACCAAATATTACCAAATTCTCCACGATGAAATAATGTGCTGTGCCCAGTGGGTTGGCACCTGCAGAAACATTTCACATCTTAAATCATGAGACGGGTCACTAAAGCTGTGGTTAGATCCAGCACAGGCCGGTTATCCGTCTTCCTATTCTATTTAACATTGTAACGGTATTAGACTTGGCACCAATTAAAGAGTGCCCTCAATGTTTATTCAGCACCAGGTCTGTCAGTGTCACTGGCTCCCATGTACAACCAAGGCAGACCTATCCCCAGGAGCTACTGTGTCTAGTCTGTATCCCAAATGGCACCATATTCCCTATTTAGTGTGCTACTTTTGACCAGCGTCTGGAGGATCTGATCAAAAGTAGTGCACTAGATAAAAAGTTGCGATTTGGGACACATCCCTTAAAGCTGCAATATGTAACTTTTTAGACGCCCCGACCAAATTCACATAGAAATGTGTGTTATATAGCTGTCATTCTCATTTCAAGGAGGTCTAAGAAGCGATAGATCTGTTATGTGTGCGCTATTTCTATGCTTCCCGTTCTTAAGTATTTTCCTTTGGGTTTTGTACACCAGCTTCAAACAGCTGAAAATACTATGTTTTTGGTTATGAAAGATATATTTCACAGCAGTTTAGATGGTACAATGTTTCTTTCTTGTTTTGTCACAAACTAAAATTAGGCGAACTATTACAATTTTAGCAACCGGTAAATGGCGATTTCTGCATAGTGCATCTTTAACTGGCGCAGACTCTGCTGTTACTGTTGAACAATATGATATCAGATGCCACTGATGAAGCCGTGCCCTCCTCTCAGACTGGCTTTGGATAATGGCTGAGTTTTCACATCTCCTGAATGCATATATATTTTTTATAGGTATTAGATTGGACACAGTTTTATTAAGTTAATTTCACAGGTAGAAAGTAGGCTTATACAACATAGCATACGTAAATCTAACGGGTAGAGCTAAGCCTGGTGTAAGCCTGACAAAACCCCAAAGTTGTTAAAACATTGTTACGTTATAACTCTGGGAGGATCTCTAAACAGTGTGTGTGTGTGTGTGTGTAACCTTCCTGAAGTGTGTTTATTCCCATGAAAATTCACAGATATTGTGCAAGGTTTTGGTGAGCAATCTTCCAAAGATCCAAAACCCGATTCCAAGATGGCCACTCGGCAACAACGAACAATCAAATGACTTGCAACAGTGACGTCCGATCTACATTCCATTTCAATGATGTTTCCTATTAGGCAAGCACTCTATGAGATTATTCCGGACATTTTCCATGAGTGGTCCGCCCTTTAATAGATGTTGGCCACTTCTGGTGTAGTATGAATGGACATATTGATCCAAAAGTCGGGAGGGAGGAAACAAGCTATCCTCTTGAGAAGACAGACGGATGTCTGGGCCTTTATGTCACATTAACCATATCAGTTAATGATCTAGGCCTCTATGTGGGCGATATTAGAGAGGGAGAGAGATACACTCCCATTTTAAACCACAAGGAAAGTGGTGTAATTCATTCAGAGGGCAACTCAAGGAGGAAAAACAGCCACAGTGATTTATGATCTGCAACCTGGGAGCATGTATGTGTTGTGCCCCCCCCCCCCCCCCCCCCCCACAGAAAATGGTCCCTTCAGTGATAATTATGGGTAATCATCAAATATGTACCCTTTCATCATATAAATCAATTGTAACATTCTCTGTATTAATATATACAGTACCAGTTAAAAGTTTGGACTCATTCCAGGGTTTTTCTTTATTTTTACTATTTTCTACATTATAGAATAATAGTGAAAACAACAAAACTATGAAATAACACATATGAAATCATGTAGTAACCATAAAAAGTGTTAAACAAATCAAAATAAATAGTATATTTCAGATTCTTCAAAGTAGCCACACTTTGCCGTGATGACAGTTTTGCACACTCTTGATATTTTCTCAACTAGCTTCATGAGGTAGTCAACTGGAATGCATTTCAATTAACAAGTGTGCCTTGTTAAAAGTTAATTTGTGGAATTTCTTTCCTTCTTAACATGTTTGGGCCAATCAGTTGTGTTGCGACAAGGTAGGGGCGGTATACAGAAGATAGCCCTATTGGGTAAAATATCAATTCCAGGGCCTTCCGGGTGGCGCAGTGGTCTAGGGTAGCACTGGTAGCTGTGCCAGCAGAGACTCTGGGTTCGAGCCCAGGCTCTGTCACAGCCGGCCACGACCGGGAGGTCCATGGGGCGACTCACAATTGGCCTAGCGTCGTCCGGGTTTGGCCGGTAGGGATATCCTTGTCTCATCGAGCACTAGCGACTCCTGCGGCGGGCCGGGCGCAGTCATTCTAACCAGGTCGCCAGGTGCACGGTGTTTCCTCCGATACATTGGTGCGGCTGGCTTCCGGGTTGGATGCGCGCTGTGTTGTGGTTGGGATGTGTCCATCAATACTTTAAGCCATGAAGGAACCATTCAAGAACCATTCAAGTTTCTTCAAATGTAGTTGCAAAAACCATTAAGCACTATGATGAAACTGGCTCTCATGAGGACCACCACAGGAAAGGAAGACAGTTCATTAGAGTTACCAACCTCAGAAATTGCAGCCCAAATAAATGCTTCACAGGGTTCAAGTAACAGACACATCTATCTGTTCAGAGGAGATTGCGTGAACCCTTCAAAATGCTGCAAAGAAAGGATTATAAGAAGAAGAGACTTACTTAGGCCAAGAAACACGAGCAATGGACGTCTGTCTGACTTCCCATGGAAGTCTGTCCTTTGGTCTGATGAGTCAAAATGTGAGTTTTTTGGCTCCAACCTCCGTGTTTTTATGAGATGCAGAGTAGGTGAACGGATGATCTCCGCATGTGTGGTTCCCACCGTGAAGCAGCATGGAGGAGGAGGTGTGATGGTGACACTGTCAGTGATGTATTTACAATTCAAGGCACACTTAACCAGCATGGCTACCACGGAATTCTGCAGCGATACGCCATCCCATCTGGTTTGCACTTAGTGGGACTATCATTTGTTTTTTAACAGGACAATGACCTAACCCACCTCCAGGCTGTGTAAGGGCTATTTGATCAAGAAGGAGAGTGATGGAGTGATGCATTAGATGACCTGGCCTCCAAAATCACCCGACCTCAACCCATTCTAGATGGTTTGGGATGAGTTGGACGGCAGAGTGAAGGAAAAGCAGCCAACAAGTGCTCAGCATATGTGGGAACTCCTTCAAGACTGTTGGAAAAGCATTCCAGGTGAAGCTGGTTGAGAGAATGCCAAGAGTGTGCAAAGGCAAAGGTTGTCTACTTTGAAGAACCTAAAATATAAGATATATTTTGATTTGTTTAACACACCACGTGATTTCATATGTGTTATTTTGTAGTTTTGATGTCTTCGCTATTATTCTACAACAGAGAATAATAAAAAAAGAAATAAAGAAAAACCCTGGAATGAGTAGGTCTGTCTAAACATTTAACTGGTACTGTACATGTGTATATCTGTTGAGTTCAGAATCATTATAATCAATCTGTATAATCAGAAATATTTTAATAAGGCTGATTAGTGAAAATGTCATCATGTTCTTCTCATGAGTCCCTGCAATCCTCCAACCTAGCTGATTTACACAACACCTGACATGAACTATTACTGTAGGGCTCCACCTATCAACTTAACTGAGGTCATCAAGCAGAGGAACTAATTCACCTTCAGTATGAAGCAAATATGGGTACAACTATATGCAAATAAATGGGCAATACTAATTAAATCAAGATAAATTCAGTTAAATCAAAAGGTAGACTGAAATACACCTGCCATACTGAACACAGACCAGACTACAACTTTAGGCTATAGCTATCTGATGAGTACTAGGTATTTACGAAGAACAATATATAGCCTATGTATTTTAAAAATGTCAAGTACAATTAATGAATTAATATGGTACAACATTTATGTTCATCATGCCAAACTTTGACATTTATGGTAATGTATACCTGCACAACAATATTCAATTGGAGATTATTGGCACGGTATAAAATAAATACAAATACTGAGACATATTGTATACTCAAATTCTTTTGACAATGAGATTATTTAATGCTAATACAATTGCTCAGTGAAATAGATTTTGATTAACAAGTAATATTTTGTTTATTTTAGATTGTTTTAATTACTTGCTAATGAGCAATTGTATTAGCATAAAATAATATCATTGTAAAACAAATTGCATACACTATCGCTCATCTTTTTTGCCCATCTTTTTCAAGGGTGCCACTAATTTTAGACTTGACTGTATAAAGGGCAGGTGCTCATATTAAAAATAGGAATGAAGCAAGAATCAAATACGATAATAGCCCTGCACAATATAATTTAGTCACTAAACAGGGAAAGGATAAATGTGTTTTTTTCCCATTATTTTTCTCCAAAACCTTTCCAACTAACAGTCTAGTCGCCTACCTGAAACAATGGAAGTCAGCAAAGTTCTAAAAAAGACTAGCTTTATTTTCTATCCTAACATTTATTCATCTAATATCTGTAAAAGGTTGCATTGGTTTGATAGTTATTACATATACGGATCTCGCACATCCGCACACACCGTAAAAAAAACTATTGTTCTGAAGCACAGTAGTAACTCTGCGCACTTACCGTCTAAACCCCACAAACGAAGATGGCCAAGACATCCTAGATTTTTTCAAGCACGGTCTGTGCCCGGTGTCCACAGCGTAGGTCCTATCCATCTTTAAAGATGTCAGGTTATTTTCGCTGCCTGTGTCGGAATATCCTCTCCTTTTTTCGTGAAGCGCGTCTCAGCTCTCCGCAGCAGAGAGTGTGTGAGTGAGTGAGCGTTGAGAGTGGAGCGGCGGGTGGAACTGTACTAGTAATATTGCTGCTGCCCCCTCTTCTGTTTGAGCACACTCTCATCTCCACGGATGCTGCCTGGCTGCCAAGGATGCTTTTGCGGTCACAGCGATGCTGGCAGCATCCATCTACGCTTGCCAAGAGTGGGACTAGCAGAGCAACTCAGAGATGATAAGAACAGGGGTATCCAAACTTTAGCTTTCTCGGGGCTCCACACCATTCCAAATCTAATGGCACAACCTTCCAATCGTTCAATTTCTATTTTTACATCAACAAATAACCTTAAATTCATTGCATTTTCATCTGGCAACCAACTCAAAATTGTATTTTTCCAAATCATCTTTCTCAAACACGTTTGTATATTGTCCCATACAATAACCTGTAATAATAATATGTCACTGTTGCTCTATTTCACTACATATGTCCACTGATGTTATTAACCAATCATGTCTTACAAATGTAGAATTTCCTCGCTTACATGCAAATACAGGCGTTTTTGCATCTCACCGGTAGAAACAGGTCAACTACATTTTCTGGTTGTAAGAAAACCACAATATCCAGAATTCCTAGCGATTTTAGGACATAGTACCACCACGTGGATCTGTATCCAACTAATGTGAGGAATATCAATATGTCTGTGTTTGTAGCCAGCACCTTCAGCCAGAACACGGAGTTTCTAAACAGAGACATAACATTGCAAGACTTCCGGGAATGCTTGCGAAGCAGACCAGGCCGGGGTTTGGGGTTCGAGAAGTCAATGAGAGAAGCGAACATTTCTTCCTTAGTTGTTCATTTTCTTGAAATCTAAAGGCAAAACATAGGTTCTAAACAATGTTTTAAGTAGTTCAAAAGGTTATTAATCCAAACTTGTGAAAGTGACAAACTGACATGTTTACATTTTTGTCAAAAAACAACTTTATATTGAATGTCTTGGATTTGATGGCATGCACATGCATAGTTTGGGCTAGCTAGCTTTCGTAATACACTGACTAGAGATTCCAAAGCATATCAATCAAATCAAATGGGGCGGCAGGGTGGTTGGAGTGTTGGACTCGTAACCGGAAGGTTGCAAGTTCAAACCCCTGAGCTGACAAGGTACAAATCTGTCGTTCTGCCCCTGAACAGGCAGTTAACCCACTGTTCCTAGGCCGTCATTGAAAATAAGAATTTGTTCTTAAATGTCTTGCCTAGTTAAATAAAGGTAAAAAACATGTGCTATTTGTCACATGCTTCATAGACAAACAGTGAAATGCTTTACTTACCGCTTCATTACGTTAAAGAATATGAAATGTGACACAAGGAATAAATACACAGCGAATTACTAAATTAACGAGTACAAAATAACATGGCTATATACAGGGAGTAGAAAATAACATGGCTATATACAGGGAGTAAACAATAACATGGCTATATACAGGGAGTACAAAATAACATGGCTATATACAGGGAGAATAAAATAACATGGCTATATACAGGGAGTAAACAATAACATGGCTATATACAGGGAGTAGAAAATAACATGGCTATATACAGGGAGTAAACAATAACATGGCTATATACAGGGAGTACAAAATAACATGGCTATATACAGGGAGAATAAAATAACATGGCTATATACAGGGAGTAGAAAATAACATGGCTATATACAGGGAGTAGAAAATAACATGGCTATATACAGGGAGTAAACAATAACATGGCTATATACAGGGAGTAGAAAATAACATGGCTATATACAGGGAGTAGAAAATAACATGGCTATATACAGGGAGTAGAAAATAACATGGCTATATACAGGGAGTAGAAAATAACATGGCTATATACAGGGAGTAAACAATAACATGGCTATATACAGGGAGTAGAAAATAACATGGCTATATACAGGGAGTAGGAAATAACATGTCTATATACAGGGAGTAGGAAATAACATGGCTATATACAGGGAGTAACCCGCAAACTGCTCTTGAATAAGCTTTACGTATTGGCCTCATGGCCTTCGTCAGAGCTTTTGTGAGTTTTTTAAATTAGCACCCTTATGTAGACCCACGTCTGTTCCACACATCAAATGGGGTTGGAGTCGAGGGAAAACAAATAAGTGCTACCAAATATAACAATATGCATTTCAAAAAAATATTAGAATAAAGTGTGTAACTTATTAAACACGTCTGTAAAACCACAATGAGGACATCGACCAACCATGCAAGTTTTCATAAATCATTGTGTACAGCGCAAGAAAAACTTCAGAGTAATCTGAAATAGGGGCATAATTCACGTTGAAAATTACAACATAACATACATAGGCATTTACTCATTAAGACCTCCAGGAAATAATGTCTGGAGGGTGAAAATCCCAAAACATTCTCTTTTGCTCAGTATTATTTATCACCTCCCCTGTCTGATATCTTAACGTTCTCTATGAGGAAAGTTGTGTGGTCGATACGTAGAGCTCATTAAAGACCATTGATACTATCAAGAGCAGTGTGCGGTTTCCTTCTTTTTTCTCATTTTATGTGAGTGCTTTTTGAATTTTATATACAGGGAGTATCAGTACCAAGTCAACGTGCAGGGGTATGAGGTAATTGAAGTAGCTATGTCCTGTACAGTCGTGGCCAAAAGTTTTCAGAATGACACAAATATTAATTTTCAAAGTCTCCTGCCTCAGTTTGTTTGATGGCAATTTGCATATACTCCAGAATGTCATGAAGAGTGATCAGATGAATTGCAAAGTCCCTCTTTGCCATGCAAATGAACTGAATCACAAAAAAAACATTTCCACTGCATTTCAGCCCTGCCACAAAAGTACCAGCTGACATCATGTCAGTGATTCTCTCGTTAACACAGGTGTGAGTGTTGACGAGGACAAGGCTGGAGATCACTCTGTCATGCTGATTGAGTTTGAATAAACGACTGGAAGCTTCAAAAGGAGGGTGGTGCTTGGAATCATTGTTATTCCTCTGTCAACCATGGTTACCTGAAAGGAAACGCGTGCCGTCATCATTGCTTTGCACAAAAAGGGCTTCACAGGCAAGGATATTGCTGCCAGTAAGATTGCACCTAAATCAACCATTTATCAGATCATCAAGAACTTCAATGGCAGCAGGCAGGTGTGAGTGCATCTGCACGCACAGTGAGGCGAAGACTTTTGGAGGATGGCCTGGTGTCAAGAAGGGCAGCAAAGAAGCCACTTCTCTCCAGGAAAAACATCAGGGACAGACTAATATTCTGCAAAAAGTACAGGGATTGGACTGCTGAGGACTGGGGTAAAGTCATTTTCTCTGATGAATCCCCTTTCCGATTGTTTGGGGCATCCGGAAAAAAGCTTGTCTGGAAAAGACAAGGTGAGCACTACCATCACTCATGTGTCATGCCAACAGTAAAGCATTCTGAGACCATTCATGTGTGGGGTTGCTTCTCAGCCAAGGGAGTGGGCTCACTCACAATTTAGCCTAAGAACACAGCCATGAATAAAGAATGGTACCAACACATCCTCCAAGAGCAACTTCTCCCAACCATCCAGGAACAGTTTGGTGACGAACAATGCCTTTTCCAGCATGATGGAGCACCTTGCCATAAGGCAAAAGTGATAACTAAGTGGCTCGGGGAACAAAACATTTATATTTCGGGTCCATGGCCAAGAAACTCCCCAGACCTTAATCCCATTGAGAACTTGTGGTCAATCTTCAAGAGGCGGGTGGACAAACAAAACCCCACAAATTCTGACAAAGTCCAAGCATTGATAATGCAAGAATGGGCTGCCATCAGTCAGATGTGGCCCAGAAGTTAATTGACAGCATGCCACGGCGGATTGCGGAGGTCTTGAAAAAGAAGGGTCAACACTGCAAATATTGACTCTTTGCATCAACTTCATGTAATTGTCAATAAAAGCCTTTGACACTTATGAAATGTTTGTAATTATACTTCAGTATTCCATAGCAACATCTGACAAAAATATTTAAAGATACTGAGGCAGCAGACTTTGTGAAAATTAACATTTGTGTCATTCTCAAAACTTTTGGCCACGACTGTACATATAGGTAGGGGTAAAGTGACTAGGCAACAGGAAAGATAATAGACAATAGCAGCAGCGTGTGTGTGTGGCGTCAGTATGCATGTGTATGCAAGTTATGTGTGTGTTGGTGTCAGTGTAAGTTAATGTGAGTGTGGGCAGCCAGCTGCTATCTGGCGATGTCACTTGTAAGGTTGCAAGCTTCGTTAGCTTCATTAGGTTACGCTAGCTAGCTAACTAACTAACTACAGCAGAGGCAAACATGACTAATGTAATGTATTCTATTTAGAATCCAATCCCATCAACATCTGCAGCGGCATCAATATCAAGCTCAGCACCAGAAAGTAGTGTAAGTCACCTTTACAAAAATCTACTAAATCTTTACATGACTCCGTAGTGAGCAAATAAATATGCTGAAGCTAGGCACAAACATGGTCTGTGTCTTGTTGTCACAGTTGGTGTGTTTAGAAGTAGGCTACAACTTCTACTGTATGGAGGCTTAGTTGATTGTTCATGCAAGGTTTGAAGTCTAAATTGGATAAAGAGGTATTAGTAAGGATGGGATGGTGTGGGTGACTGACTGATGTCTGTTGGGGGTGGGACACAGCATTGTGGAGCTGGTCTGAGTCTGCTGGGTCAGTCATGGCCAGTTCGTACAATCAGAACTCAGGTCAGAACGCTGGTAAGACCTGACAAGACAAGACGAACTGGCAACAGACAAACAGAGAACACAGGTCTAAGTGCACAGGGGATAATGGGGAATATGGGCGAACCTGGAAGGGGTTGGCGACAAGCACAAAGACAGGTGAAACCGATCAGGGTGTGACAAGTACCTTGTTTGAGTATTTATGGGGACAAAGTAGTAACATGTTGGCTAATCACTGACTACTTTGTGTCCTACAGACTAATCCTGATGACCTTGACACCAGCTTTAGTAGTACAGAGCCTGTAGACTCATTGGATGAAATCTTTCAGCCTGGAATAAGCTCAACATCATCCGACTTTGAAACAAGCCAGGCCAGCGAAAGGTATTTATGAAAGCTCAATACACTGTTGAGAAAACAAAATCACCAGTACTGTTGACAAGACAAGTGCTCCTCAAACGTATCTGACTGCTTCTAGCCTATTCACTACTGTTGGCAGTGCTTGTCTACTCTACAGCACAACTGTAGGTGCCCATACACAACAATATACAACTAGTATGTCTATAAGTCAAGCCCCCTCAAAATGTTCACATCTTTGCTAAAGGCTCATCTCAATGCCCCATTATTGACTGAGTGTAACAAAACACATACCAGTCTACTGTACCCTTTTATGTTTACCAGATGAACATGGTTTATTGTAGGGTTACACATCTTAATGATCAGTCGTCATCAACCACAAATACCTAGGTGTCTGGTTAGACTGTAAACTCTCCTTCCAGACTCACATCAAACATCTCCAATCCAAAGTTAAATCTAGAATTGGCTTCCTATTTCGCAACAAAGCATCCTTCACTCATGCTGCCAAAGATACCCTCGTAAAACTGACCATCCTACCGATCCTCGACTTTGGCGATGTCATTTACAAAATAGCCTCCAATACCCTACTCAATAAATTGGATGCAGTCTATCACAGTGCCATCTGTTTTGTCACCAAAGCCCCATTTACTACCCACCACTGCGACCTGTACACTCTCGTTGGCTGGCCCTCGCTTCATACTCGTCGCCAAACCCACTGGCTCCAGGTCATCTACAAGACCCTGCTAGGTATATTCCCACCTTACCTCAGCTCGCTGGTCACCATAGCAGCACCCACCTGTAGCACGCGCTCCAGAAGGTATATCTCTCTGGTCACGCCCAAAACCAATTTTTCCTTTGGCCGCCTCTCCTTCCAGTTCTCTGCTGCCAATAACTGGAACGAACTACAAAAATCTCTGAAACTGGAAACACTTATCTCCCTCACTAGCTTTAAGCACCAGCTGTCAGAGCAGCTCACAGATTACTACTGCATCTTAGACCCATCAAAACACAAGGGGAGTTAAGATGTTAGAACAGGGGTGTTTGTTAAGCAAATTCAATGAATTGTTCCCTCACCCTCCATAGGCTTGTTCTCAGGCTGCACCTGTACATAGCCCATCTAGAATTTAGCCCAAACAACTACCTCTCCCCCTACTGTATTTATTTAGCTCTGCTTTTCACATTCCTCCACTGCAAATGTATCATTCCAGTGTTTTACTTACTATATTGTATTTACTTCACCACCACTGCCTTTTTTTGCCTTTACCTCCCTTATCTCACCTCATTTGCTCACATTGTATATAAACTTATATTTCTACTGTATTATTGACTGTATGTTTGTTTTACTCCATGTGTAACTCTGTGTTGTTGTATGTGTGGAACTGCTTTGCTTTATCTTGGCCAGTTCGCAATTGTAAATGAGAACTTGTTCTCAACTTGCCTACCTGGTTAAATAAAGGTGAAATCAAAAAAAATACAGGAAGCTTGCAGTACATACAAATCTTCTGCAAGACGTCGAAGCAGTTGCCACAGCACCAAAGAACATTGCCACAGCGCCAAAGCCTGCTAAACCAGCTGCCATTACCCAATACAAGAAGATATATACCAGCTGAAGAACATTCTGGAACCTGCCTGGAACATTCAACCAACACAACATCCATATTCAGTTAGACTGATGTTGTAGTATAACATAGAATGCGTAGTATGCTCAGAACTGAATTGTGGTATAGATATTGCTAGCTGTTGTACATATGTATCTAATGGTGTTTTATATAATATTTTTGACAAGTGTACTGACAAGTGACTAAATTATTCTAGCTACATCAGAAGCCAATAAAGTGTTAAATTCAACTTCTGGATCAATTTATTGTGATATTCATTAAATGTATTTGTATAAACTAGCTTCAATGTTACTGCTAAAACAAATTATACAGAGAGTTAGTGTATCACTTAAACTGTATTTTGTTGGCAAGTAAACATGTCTCAATAAACCGGTAGATGAGTCTGACAATATAGCAAATACACTGAACTAAATATACAAGCAACATGTAAAGTGTTCCCATGTTTCATGAGCTGAAATAAAAGATCACAGAAATATTCCATACTCACAAAAAGCTTATTTCTCTCAAATGTTGTGCACAAATTTGTTCACATCCCTGTTAGTGAGCATTTCTCATTTTCCAAGATAATCTATCCACCTGACAGGTGTGGCATATCAACAAGCTGATTAAACAGCACGATCATTACACAGGTGCATCTTGTGCCGGGGACAATAAAAGACAGTGTTGTGAAACCACATATTGAGTGTCTTAGTGTCAGATACAATTGTACTCGGTTTTGACTCTGTCTGGGACAGTGAGGACTCCTAATTTCTTCCCGAGACCAGTGGAGGAAAAAACTGCTAATTATCTGCTTCCATTTTGTCAGCGCATAAAACCGTTTTGTCAGGTCAAATATATACACTCCTTTGTTGAAACATCAATATCTTAACAGACATGTTTGCGCAGTTGCGAACCTATAGGCCTTCAGTGTGTGACAGGTTTGTGATTCTGAAAGGACAGCAACCATAATACCACTGCACTCATGCCGGAGAGTGCACTTTTTGTAAAACACAAAGGGCCAGTAGTGTAGTGGAGGGTATATGGAGGTATAAACCGTATACCCACCTTTTTGCTAATACTCACTTCTTAAGCCCTATTGATGCGTATCAAAGTAGTTTAGTGGAGGTATACGACATATCAAGAATGTAGTAGTAGAGAAGTAGAGAAATAGAGAAATGTAGTACAATAGAGAAATCACACACAAAGTAGCCTACACAATAGCAAAGCATGTGGAATATATTCACAGGCTTGCTGCACACACAGCCTAGTTTCAACCAAATATAATCTCCAGTAGGCTAGAGTGTGCAGCTCTCAACTGGTTTTGGCATGGAGCAGCTCACAGATGAATGACATTGGTAGCCGGAGGGTAGGAAAGATGTTTCACCTTATGATATCTACCAGTAAATGTTATCTAAGGCAACAATGGGTACGCAAACAAGGTATTGATAAAATGTAGTAGAAAGTGTTGGTTAGTAGGCTATTTGTGATGCGCAATTGTCATGCTATGTTTGCATCAGGATGGGCCTGTTTGCATACATGGATGGGCCGGGGTGGACACCGGCCTACACACTGGGTAGCCAGGCCCTGACTGTCACGAGTCCGTTTCCCTTTCCCGGGCAGGTGGCGCTCGGTGGTCGTCGTCACCGGCCTATTAGCTGCCACTGATTGTTTTTCCTTCCCCTCCTTGTATGTTGAGTGGTAGCACCTGTGAATGTTTGATTAGTTTGTCTTTATTAGACAGCCGGCCCGCCTGGTTGTTGTGCGGGATTATTTCTATGTAAACCTTCGGCTCTGTGGTATAGGCACGTGTTAGTGTCCGGTCGGGATTGTTTCCCATTGTACATTTTGATTTCCCTGTGTTTTGGGAACGTAACGTTTTTGTGAGCACCCTGTGGTGCATTGGTGCGATTAAAAGACGCGCAGCATTGAACTCTCTGTCTCCTGCATTTGACTCCACACCCACGACACCCGGAGCATTACAGAATCCCGCACCTATCAAATTGATGGAGTCAGCAGGAGCAGCAGCCAACCCTCTCCCATCGATGGAGGAACGGGTTCTCCACCACACCACCGTCCTTCATCGGATCGGATCCGCGATGGATCAAGTGATGGAGAGAATGGACAGATGGGAGAGGAGTGGGCTCCTCTCTCCACCTTCGGCACCCACGGTTCCGGACTCCCCATCTCCCGACTCCAGCACCCTCCGTCTGACGCTACCGAGGGCTTATGATGGAGCGGCGGCGGGTTGCCAGGGGTTTTTGCTCCAGCTGGAGCTATACCTGGCCACCATCAGACCCACTCCCTCAGGAGAGGAGAGGGTGAGTGTCCTCATCTCCTGCCTCACGGGTCGTGCCCTGGAATGGGCGAACGCGGTCTGGAATGGTCCAGACTCAGCGCGGGAGCACTACCCAGAGTTTTCCCGTCGCTTCCGCGCCGTGTTTGATCACCCTCTAGACGGCCGAGCGGCGGGAGAACGACTATTTCACCTCAGGCAGGAGAGGAGGAGCGCCCAGGATTACGCGCTGGAGTTCCGGACCTTGGCAGCCGGATCTGGGTGGAACGACAGGGCCCTCATGGACCACTACAGGTGTAGTCTCCGAGAGGATGTCCGCCGGGAGTTAGCGTGTCGGGACACCACTCTGTCACTGGATCAGCTGATTGACATGTCCATTCGACTGGATAATCTGCTGGCTGCCCGCGGGCGTTCAGAGAGGGTCCTGTGCGTTCCACCACCCAGCCCCTCCGCTCCCATTCCGATGGAGTTGGGAGGGGCTGCGCCGAGGGGTACCGGAGGAGGAGGCCTTCCCTGCACCAACTGTGGTCGGAGAGGACACACGTCTGATCGGTGCTGGGGGGGTCCGTCTGGGAGTAGAGATGGCAGGCGGAACGCTTCTCGGTCACCCCAGGTGAGTCAGCATCAAACTCACCCAGAACCCCCTGTTGGCCACATGTTTGTCTTAACTTTTTTCCTTCGCTTTTTTCCCTCTTCCCAGCATAGGGCGCTCGTCGATTCAGGCGCAGCTGGGAACTTTATGGATCGCGGACTCGCCCTTAAATTAGGGGTTCCGCTGGTGCCGATAGATTCTCCTTTCCCCGTGCACTCCCTAGATAGCCGGCCATTAGGGTCAGGGATGGTCAGGGAGACCACGGTCCCACTGGACATGGTGACGCAGGGGAATCATAGGGAGCGTATCAGTTTCTTTATTATTGACTCGCCTGCGTTTCCAGTGGTGCTGGGGACTCCCTGGCTGGCCCGGCACAATCCTAAAATTTCGTGGAAACAGGGGGTTCTCCAGGGGTGGTCAGAGGAGTGTTCTGGAAGGTGTTTGGGAGTTTCCATCGGTGCCACGTCGGTGGAGAGTCCAGACCAGGGTTCCACGGTGTGCATTCCCCCCGAGTATGCCGATTTGGCAATCGCTTTCAGTAAAGTGAAAGCGACTAAATTACCACCTTATCGACCGGGAAGGGATTGTACGATAGATCTCCAGGTAGACGCTGCGCTTCCCAAGAGTCACGTGTACCCGCTGTCCCAGGAGGAGACGTTGGCAATGGAGACATATGTCACGGAGGCGCTGGGACAGGGGTACATTCGGTCCTCCATTTCACCTGTCTCCTCAAGTTTCTTTTTTGTGAGGAAAAAGGAGGGAGGCTTGCGTCCGTGTATCGATTATAGAGGTCTAAACGCCATCACAGTGGGGTATAGTTACCCTCTACCTCTCATCGCTACGGCGGTGGAATCGTTCCACGGAGCGCAGTTCTTCACAAAACTGGATCTCAGGAGCGCGTATAGTTTGGTGCGTATTCGGAAGGGAGACGAGTGGAAAACCGCATTTAGTACTACATCAGGCCACTATGAGTACCTCGTCATGCCGTATGGGTTAAAGAATGCTCCAGCCGTTTTCCAATCCTTTGTAGACGAGATTCTCAGGGACCTGTGCGGGCAGGGAGTGGTGGTTTATATCGATGACATTCTGATCTACTCGGCCACTCACACCGCGCATGTGTCTCTGGTGCGCAAGGTGCTTGGTAGACTGCTGGAGCATGACCTATACGTCAAGGCTGAGAAATGTGTGTTCTCTAAACGAGCCGTCTCTTTTCTGGGATATCGCATTTCCACCTCGGGGGTAGTGATGGAGGGTGACCGCATTAGGGCCGTGCGTAATTGGCCGACTCCGACCACGGTAAAGGAGGTGCAGCGTTTTCTGGGTTTTGCCAACTACTACCGGAGGTTTATCCGGGGTTTTGGCCAGGTAGCGGCTCCCATCACCTCACTGCTGAAGGGGGGCCCGGTGCGTTTGCAGTGGTCAGCAGAGGCGGACGGAGCATTCAACAAGTTGAAGGCGCTGTTTACTGATGCGCCCGTGTTGGCGCATCCGGACCCCTCTCTAGCATTCATAGTGGAGGTGGACGCGTCCGAGGCTGGGGTGGGTGCCGTGCTATCACAGCGCTCGGGTACGCCACCAAAACTCCGACCCTGCGCTTTCTTCTCAAGGAAGCTCAGCCCAGCGGAGCGTAACTATGATGTGGGGGACCGGGAGTTGCTAGCGGTGGTTAGAGCTCTGAAGGTGTGGAGACACTGGCTTGAGGGGGCTAAACACCCCTTTCTCATCTGGACCGACCACCAGAATCTGGAGTATATTCGGGCAGCTAGGAGACTTAACCCACGTCAGGCAAGGTGGGCCATGTTCTTCACCCGGTTCCGATTTACTTTGTCTTATAGACCGGGCTCCCAGAACGTGAAGGCTGACGCACTGTCCCGCCTTTATGACACGGAGGATGGGTCCACCGAACCATCCTTCCCGCCTCGAAGCTGGTAGCCCCAGTGGTATGGGAGGTGGACTCGGACATCGAGCGGGCGTTACGGGCTGAACCCACGCCTCCTCAGTGTCCAGTGGGGCGAAGGTACGTGCCGCTTGGTGTTCGGGACAAACTGATTCGGTGGGCTCACGTCCTACCCTCCTCGGGTCGCCCTGGGGTGACGAGGACAGTGGGGAGCCTTCAGGGGAGGTATTGGTGGCCTACGTTGGCTAAGGACGTTAAGGGTTATGTCTCCTACTGTTCAGTGTGCACTCAGAGTAAGGCTCCTAGGCACCTTCCTAGAGGGAAGCTACAACCCCTCCCTGTTCCACAGCGGCCATGGTCACATCTGTCCATAGATTTCCTAACCGATCTCCCGCCGTCTCAGGGGAACACCACGGTTCTGGTAATTGTGGATCGGTTCTCTAAGTCCTGCCGTCTCCTCCCGTTGCCCGGTATCCCTACAGCCCTACAGACTGCGGAGGCGTTATTCACCCATGTCTTCCGGCACTACGGGGTGCCGGAGGACATCGTTTCTGATCGGGGCCCCCAATTCACGTCCCGGGTATGGAGAGTGTTCATGGAACGTTTGGGGGTCTCTGTCAGCCTGACCTCCGGTTATCACCCCGAGAGTAATGGGCAGGTGGAGAGAGTGAACCAGGAGGTGGGTAGGTTTCTGCGGTCGTATTGCCAGGATCGGCCAGGGGAGTGGGCACGATACATTCCCTGGGCTGAAATGGCTCAGAACTCACTACGCCACTCCTCTACTAACGTGTCCCCCTTTCAGTGTGTGTTGGGGTACCAGCCGGTCCTGGCACCATGGCATCCGAGCCAGACCGAGGCTCCTGCGGTGGAGGAATGGGTACAGCGCTCCAAGGAGACCTGGAGGGCCGTCCAGGAATCTCTACGACAAGCGAGTGGACGACAGAAGAGGAGTGCTGACCGCCACCGCAGTGAGGCCCCCGTGTTTGTACCGGGGGACAGGGTCTGGCTCTCGACCCGAAACCTACCTCTCCGCTTGCCCTGCCGGAAGCTGGGTCCGCAGTGTGTAGGGCCCTTTAAAGTCCTGAGGAGGATAAACGAGGTGTGTTATCGATTACAACTCCCTTCCTATTATCGTATTAACCCCTCGTTTCATGTGTCTCTCCTCAGGCCGGTGGTAGCTGGTCCCCTGCAGGACAGTGAGGTACCGGAGGTCCCTCCCCCCCCGCTGGACATCGAGGGGTCCCCGGCGTACACGATCCGGGCCATTCTGGACTCAAGACGCCGGGTGAGGGGCCTGCAGTACCTCGTGGACTGGGAGGGGTACGGTCCGGAGGAGAGGTGCTGGGTACCGGTGGGGGACATCTTGGATCCCTCCATGTTGAGGGATTTCCATCGCCTCCATCCGGATCGCCCTGCGCCTCGTCCTCCGGGGCGACCTCGAGGCCGGTGTCGGCGCGCTGCGGGAGCCACGCGTCAGGGGGGGGGTACTGTCACGAGTCCGACCGAGGGTGTTTCCCTTTCCCGGGCAGGTGGCGCTCGGCGGTCGTCGTCACCGGCCTATTAGCTGCCACTGATTGTTTTTCCTTCCCCTCCTTGTATGTTGAGTGGTAGCACCTGTGAATGTTTGATTAGTTTGTCTTTATTAGACAGCCGGCCCGCCTGGTTGTTGTGCGGGATTATTTCTATGTAAACCTTCGGCTCTGTGGTATAGGCACGTGTTAGTGTCCGGTCGGGATTGTTTCCCATTGTACATTTTGATTTCCCTGTGTTTTGGGAACGTAACGTTTTTGTGAGCACCCTGTGGTGCATTGGTGCGATTAAAAGACGCGCAGCATTGAACTCTCTGTCTCCTGCATTTGACTCCACACCCACGACACCCGGAGCATTACACTGACAGACCCACCCAATCAGAATGATGTGGTTTAAGCATTGTTGTGGACTTAGACCATCACATATTTGTCTTTTTCTTTTCTATGAAAAAAAGGTGTGATTGTGAGAGTGAAAATCTGAAAAATATATTGGTAAAACATATTGGTAAAACATTTTTTTTTTTAAACATTGAGAAACAGGATTTTTCACACAGGGTGCCGTTCCTTCACTGAACGGGCTGTTTGGGAACTTTTTGGGAAACTTAAAGTACACCCAATTCTACAGGCACCACTACACCCAATTCTACAGGCACCACTACACCCAATTCTACAGGCACCACTACACCCAATTCTACAGACACCACTACACCCAATACTACAGGCACCACTACACCCAATTCTACAGGCACCACTACACCACTGCATAGGGCCGATGGAAAGACAGCAGTCACACAGCGTGACGTTAAATCACCACTGCATAGTGCCGATGGAAAGACAGCAGTCACACACAGCGTGACATTAAAGGATAAACAGTCCATAAACTCTAACATAATAAGCCAGAAGGTCTAAATAATAAGAATACAAAAACACAACCATTAAGCATTTCCCAATTGAAATGTACAACTATTACTTCTCATTGCAAAAAACATTTCACGTTTAGCACACAAAGTAACAGGTGACATAAAGTTTAAAGTGGAACTGACAGTGTTTTAACTACTTTGCAGACATGAAACAGACAGACAATCATAATATCAATAAAAAAAATATCAAATTCCCAGTTTATGCTACAAAACCAACTCTATAAGAGGTTTTAAAAATAGGTTCTGTTTGACTCAACGTTCCATGACGTACACTAAGGCATTTGGGGCAGAATAGATGGATGCAGTTCAATGCATGATTCATACACTGCTCAAAAAAAATAAAGAGAACACTAAAATAACACATCCTAGATCTGAATGAATGAAATATTCTTATTAAATACTTTTTTCTTTACATAGTTGAATGTGCTGACAACAAAATCACACAAAAGTTATCAATGGAAATCAAATTTATCAACCCATGGAGGTCTGGATTTGGAGTCAATTAAAGTGGAAAACCACACAACAGGCTGATCCAACTTTGATGTAATGTCCTTAAAACAAGTCAAAATGAGGCTCAGTAGTGTGTGTGGCCTCCATGTGCCTGTATGACCTCCCTACAACGCCTGGGCGTGCTCCTGATGAGGTGGCGGATCGTCTCCTGAGGGATCTCCTCCCAGACCTGGACTAAAGCATCCGCCAACTCCTGGACAGTCTGTGGTGCAACATGGCGTTGGTGGATGGAGCGAGACATGATGTCCCAGATGTGCTCAATTGGATTCAGGTCTGGGGAACGGGCGGGCCAGTCCATAGCATCAATGCTCTGGACACTACGCTGACAGACACAGCAAACCTTCTTGCCACAGCTCTCATTGATGTGCCAACCTGGATGAGCTGCACTACCTGAGCCACTTGTGTGGGTTGTAGACTCGGTCTCATGCTACCACTAGAGTGAAAGCACCGCCAGCATTCAAAAGTGACCAAAACATCAGCCAGGAAGCATAGGAACTGAGAAGTGGTCTGTGGTCCCCACCTGCAGAACCACTCCTTTATTGGGGGTGTCTTGCTAATTGACTATAATTTCCACCTGTTGTCTATTCCATTTGCACAACAGCATGTGACATTTATTGTCAATCAGTGTTGCTTCCTAAGTGGACAGTTTGATTTCACAGAAGTGTGATTGACTTGGAGTTACATTGTGTTGTTTAAGTGTTCCCTTCATTTTTTTGAGCAGTGTATAATTCATTAATACATTTCTTGGTAGTCCAAAAATATTGCTATCAGGTTGTAAATCACAGTACATTGTTTGCTGCCTCCATTCGGGATGCACTGTTTCAGTTTCAATGACTCAATATTCTCGACAAAAACGGATAAATGTAACTAAGGCTGGGAATGTCAATACAATCAAACTAGCAAGGGAAATGATCACAAGTCAGTCATAACGTGGCTAATAGGCTAGCATATCTATTTATGTAGCAAACTAACAACACAGAGCCTAACTTCAGTTTTTCAAAGACTATTATCCAGTTAGCAAATCTCTTGCGTTCGCAAATTCACTCTGGCCATCTACCTCATTTCAGAGCACTCTCGTCTGAGTGTGCCAGAGCGCAGAACAATTAGGAATTTATGAATGCACAACACCTGAATATGACCGGTATCAGTAAACGTAGGCAAAAAAAGTAAGTTAGTCAAACGCTCTAGATAACATGTAAACAGCCTAGCCAGCTCTGCTACGGCGAGTAACATTTTCAGAGTGAGTTGTTCTCTCATTTGTGTCTGGAAGTTGCAAGATAGCTAACTTTAGCCAGTTAGCTTCGGTGATTGGTTGGGACAAGCAGGCGAGCTGCAGAAGGCCGAAGGCAAAAATTCCCCATCATTTATCAGTGCAATTTTGACGGACAACTAGCTGAAAAAGTTTGAGAGGGTTTATCTAATGTTCCTTCGTTAAATTAAAGCTCATCTTGCTCTAGCTAGCATTAGTTGTTGAGCTTGTTGTTGTTGATGTTCATAACTGAGGGAGAGAGAGCCTACCTTCTCATGGTTTTTTGATCAATATGGCTGTAAAGTTCCCAAATGTAAGAAGACTCCCGTGGTGTTTTAACATACTGTATTTGCAGAAATCCATTCAGGTGTATTTTGTGGCTTTTGGAGAATATGTTCTAAAGATCTTAAGTTGTGCTGTTGCTACTGCTTGTAAACACACAGTTCAGATCAAAGTGGATGATAGCAGACCCGTGTTGCAAATGGCTTGTTTGTATAAAGGCCTACTGTAGCTCCGATTGGATATAGAGCACCGATCTGTGTAGACTCCGGTCCTAGACAAGATAAATGTTTTTTACTGCAGTGTCTATTAACTGTCAAAATGCACGGCTGCTTTCCCACTCTATATTGCTATAGAATTTTCACAAATGCCTATAGTATACATAATTCCCGAACATTATAAGAATTTATGAACGTGAAAATCAGCAAAACTATGAAATAACATGTATGGAATCATGTAGTAACCAAAAAAATGTTAACAAATCAAAATATATTTTATATTTGAGATTCTTTAAATAGCCACCCTTTGCCTTGACAGCTTTGCACACTCTTGGTATTCTCTCAACCAGCTTCATGAGGTAGTCACCTGGAAGGCATTTAAATTAACAGGTGTGCCTTCTTAAAAGTTAATTTGTGGAATTTCTTTCCTTCTTAATGCGTTTGACAAGTTAGGGGGTATACATAAGATAGCCTTATTTGGTAAAAGACCAAGTCCATATTATGGCATGAGCAGCTCAAATAAGCAAAGAGAAACAAGAGTCCATCATTACTTTAATACATGACGGTCAGTCAATACTAAAAATGTCAAGAACTTTGAAAGTTTCTCCAAGCGCAGTCGCAAAAACCATCAAGCACTATGATATGAGGACCGCCACAGGAATGGAAGACTCAGAGTTACCTCTGCTGCAGAGGATGAGTTCATTAGAGTTACCAACCTCAGAACTTGCAGCCCAAATAAATGCTACAGAGTTCAAGTTTCAGACACATCTCAACATCAACTGTTCAGAGGAAACAAGTGCCCCTTTAACCTTATTAGGTCATACATTCAGGGCATCAATGCAGTCTCATAGTCTCGTCTGTGTTGCTATAAGCCAGTGTTTCCCAAACTCGGTTCCAAACCATATTCATTATCTTCAGCACCAGTGTCTACATCAGGGCTTTCCAACCCTTTGCCTGGAGAGCTACAGGTTTCGCTACAACATAAAAACAATGACTGTCCTGGAGTTAAAAGGACAACAAGAAAAGGTCCTAAAATGAGGGGGTAATTTCCAAAAACTACAAGAGTCGCCTTGATGCAGAGAGCCAGCAAACTCCTTCTCCCTGGCTGGAAACGTTTATAGTTTTCAAATTCAGCAACAATAAGCATGATGTGGCACCATTTGCTCGCTGACACCATAACAGGGTTGACAAACACCTAATTTGCCTCTTTCTGACCACGTCTTAATCCACAAAACCCAACTAAAGAAACATGCGCTTTGAGGGGTCATGTTTTATGCAAAGAGTCCCTCTTCCTCAAAGAAATAGGACAGCCAGCCTTGCATTTTCACCCTCCATTTTGTCCAGCACATTGAAACAACGTTCCCAGAGGAAAAGCTCAACATTTAATTATGCAACACTTTTGAATTCTCCAGCAAGGCAAACTGTACACAAAGAGTGTGACTCATCAAACAGCTAATGATGTGTGAGGTGAAAAAGACTGCATCTGGAAAGTGATATGGATGGTAGTGCTGCTGAATAGGGCTAGAAGATTATTACTGTGGAAGAAAAAACAAGGTAATACAAAGTCTGTGTGTGTGTGTGTGTGTGTGTGGTGTGTGGTGTGTGTGTGGTGTGTGGTGTGTGTGTCTGGGGTTGTTAACTGAACCATGCTTGCATCATGAGCAGCGTTGCCCGAGACCTAAAAAACTTGCCTTAGCCACCCCAGGCTTTAGCTCAATGTGCTGCTAACACAGTCTTGTGGAGCGCAGACAACCTGGGTTCAAGCCCAACAGTCGGATAAAGTCAGTTGGGAACATTAACAACCACCCTGAATGACTTCTCACCCGAGAACTGAGTTAGCCTACAGTGTATCCAGTCACTGTGGTAAAAGATCGTCACCATTGAGGCAGAGCAGATGTGTCATACAGTAGGAATTCTATAACATCATCTCCTTCCCCTGTTGGATATGAATTATATATGAGGTGTGCTTGGGGCCAGTGCTGTGACACATAGTTATGATCTATGTTGGGTAACCCCTATGGGAACACGGCACACAAATCTACCTCCACTCATTACATGCAAGTTGAGAGTGAATACACACTCAATCACAGGGATCCAACGGGTTAATTCACAGAGAAGGTAAATATTAATGACCCAAGAGGGATTGTGTATGTGACCAATACAATTTTATTTTATTTGCTGGTAATATTCTATGGTCGGGTATAAGATTGAAGTCAGAAGTTTACATACATCTTAGCCAAATACATTTAAACTCAGTTTATCACAATTCCTGACATTTAATCCTAGTAAAAATTCCCTGTCTTAGGTCAGTTTTAAGAATGTGAAATAATGTGAAATGTCAGAATAATAGTAGAGAGAATGATTTAGTTCAGCTTTTATTTCTTTCATCACATTCCCAGTGGGTCAGAGGTTTACATACACTCAATTAGTATTTGGTAGCATTGCCTTTAAATTGTTTAACTTCTGTCAAACATTTCGGGTAGCCTTCCACAAGCTTCCCACAATAAGTTAGATGAATTTTGGCCCGTTCCAACTGACCGAGCTTGTGTAAGTTGCTCGCACATGCTTTTTCAATTCTTCCCACAAATTTTATGTAGGGTTGAGGTCGGGGCTTTGTGTTGGCCCCTCCAATACCTTGACTTTGTTGTCCTAAAGCCATTTTGCTTAACTTTGGAAGTATTCTTGGGGTCATTGTCCATTTGGAAGATCCATTTGCAACCAAGCTTTAACTTCCTTACTGATGTCTTGAGATGTTGCTTCAATATATCCACATAATGTTCCATCTTCATGATGCCATCTATTTTGTGAAGTGCACCAGTCCCTCTTGGAGCAAAGCACCCCCACAACATGATGCTGCTGTGGTCTCTTCATTCTTTCCCGAGCTATATGAATAATAATAATTTCCATAGGGCTAACAATGACCTGATTCATGAAGTAGGTTGATGGGCACATACTGTACAGTACAGTTTGCCAAGAGACAAGAACGGCGAATACTGCCTGGAAGCCTTGATCCTTACAGAATAAGCTTCAACTTTTTCCCTATGTGACCATAGAGAGATTACACTTCCCATGAAGACATGGACCTATTGTTACGACATACAAAAAAAGCTTAATCATAGCAACCCCGTCTGCAGTCAAATGTAAATTCGTGTCAATGCCTATATTCAAAATGGCTACAGCTCACTTCTCTTTACTCAACATGCTAGTGATTTTCTTCCTGAGCGTGGCCCAAATGTACAGCCCAGGAGGAGGGCATTGTGGGCTTTTCATGGAATGATAGCAGGGGTAAGGGTGGGCTTTTCATGGAATGACAGCAGGGGGACATTGATTGGGAACAACAGGAGGGCGAATGATTTTCCATCTTTCCTCTAAATGTAACCACAGTAACAAAAAGAGTGTGTGTGTGTGTGTGTGTGTGTGTGTGTGTGTGTGTGTGTGTGTGTGTGTGTGTGTGTGTGTGTGTGTGTGTGTGTGTGTGTGTGTGTGTGTGTGTGTGTGTGTGTGTGTGTGGTTGCCTATGTGTGTGTGAGAACTGTTCAAGGTTGGTCTGACCAATCGGACCAATCTATGGTTCAAGATTGTTTTGATCACGCGGACTGGAAAATGTTCCGGGTTGCCCCTGAGAATAGTGTTGACGTATACACTGACTTGGTGACAGAGTTCATCAGGAAGTGCATAGAGGATGTTGTTCCCACGGTGACGGTTACAACCTATCCAAACCAAAAACCGTGGATAGATGGCAGCATTCACGCAAAACTGAATAGCAAACCACCGCATTTAACCACGGCAAGGTGACTGGGAATATGAATGTGTACAAACAGACCAGCAATGACCTCCGTAAAGCAATCAAACAGGAAAAACAACAGTACGAGGACAAAATGGAGTTGCAATTCAACGGCTCAGACACAAAGGTACATGTGGCAGGTACTCCAGACAATCACAGATTATAAAGGGAAAGCCAGCCATGTCACAGACTCCAACGCCTCGCTCCCGGACAAGATAAAAACACTCTCTATGACCACTTAGAGGAAAACACTGAGCCGCAGACAACTAAATCACTATCACCCCATTGCACTCACTTCTGTCATCATGAAGTGTTTTGAGAGGCTAATTAAGGATCATATCACCTCGAACTTACACGACACCCTAGACCCACTACGATTGGCATACCTCCCCAACTTCCTGATGGGCGGACCCCAGGTGGTGAAGGTAGGCAACAGCACCTCCACCACGCTGATCCTCAACACAGGGGCCCTGCAGGGGTGTGTGCTCAGCCCCCTCCTGTCCTTCCTGTTTACCCATGACTGCGTGGCCACGCACCACCGTAGGGCTGTATCACCCCCTGGTACGGCACTTACACTATCCGCATCGGCAGGGCACTCCTGAGGGTGGTGCGGTCAGCCCAACGCATCACCGGGTGCACACTGCCAGCACCCGGTGTCACAGGAAGGCCAAGAAGATCATCAATGCCCTCAGCCACCCAAGCCACAGCCTGTTCACCCCACTACCATCTAGAATGCGGAGATCAAAGCTGGGACGGAGAGACTGAAAACAGCTTCTATCTCCAGGCCATCAGACTGTTAAATTGTCGCCACTAGTCGGCCTCCGTCCAACACCCTGCCCCTTATAGTCATAGAACACTGGTCACTTTTAATAATGTTTACATACTGTTTTACCCATTTCATATGTACTGTGAGCTCCAATAGTATTGGGATAGAGACACATTTGTTGTTGTTTTGGCTCTTTACTCCAGCACTTTGGATTTGAAATGATACAATGACTGAGGTTAAAGTGCAGACTGCCCTTATGAAAAAATATTGCAGTTAGATTGCAGTATAACTGTAGTATAAATCAAATACTGCGTCCAAAATAAAACTTTTTTTTTACTGCAGTAATTTTGCAGTGTAACTGCAGTTAGATGGCAGTATAACTGCAGTACACTGAAATTACTGCAGTAATTTTGCAGTGTAACTGCAGTTAGATCGGAGGGTCTGTTGTCCGGACCTCTGGCAGTCTCTATGGGGGTGCCACAGGGTTCAATTCTTGGACCGACTCTCTTCTCTGTATACATCAATGAGGTCGCTCTTGCTGCTGGTGAGTCTCTGATCCACCTCTACGCAGACGACACCATTCTGTATACTTCCGGCCCTTCTTTGGACACTGTGTTAACAACCCTCCAGGCAAGCTTCAATGCCATACAACTCTCCTTCCGTGGCCTCCAATTGCTCTTAAATACAAGTAAAACTAAATGCATGCTCTTCAACCGATCGCTACCTGCACCTACCCGCCTGTCCAACATCACTACTCTGGACGGCTCTGACTTAGAATACGTGGACAACTACAAATACTTAGGTGTCTGGTTAGACTGTAAACTCTCCTTCCAGACCCATATCAAACATCTCCAATCCAAAGTTAAATCTAGAATTGGCTTCCTATTTCGCAACAAAGCATCCTTCACTCATGCTGCCAAACATACCCTTGTAAAACTGACCATCCTACCAATCCTCGACTTTGGCGATGTAATTTACAAAATAGCCTCCAATACCCTACTCAACAAATTGGATGCAGTCTATCACAGTGCAATCCGTTTTGTCACCAAATCCCCATATACTACCCACCATTGCGACCTGTACGCTCTCGTTGGCTGGCCCTCGCTTCATACTCGTCGCCAAACCCACTGGCTCCATGTCATCTACAAGACCCTGCTAGGTAAAGTCCCCCCTTATCTCAGCTCGCTGGTCACCATAGCATCTCCCACCTGTAGCACACGCTCCAGCAGGTATATCTCTCTAGTCACCCCCAAAACCAATTCTTTCTTTGGCCGCCTCTCTTTCCAGTTCTCTGCTGCCAATGACTGGAACGAACTACAAAAATCTCTGAAACTGGAAACACTTATCTCCCTCACTAGCTTTAAGCACCAACTGTCAGAGCAGCTCACAGATTACTGCACCTGTACATAGCCCACCTATAATTTAGCCCTATCAACTACCTCTTTCCCAACTGTATTTAATTTATTTATTTTGCTCCTTTGCACCCCATTCTTTTTATTTCTACTTTGCACATTCTTCCATTGCAAAACTACCATTCCAGTGTTTTACTTGCTATATTGTATTTACCTTGCCACCAAGGCCTTTTTTGCCTTTACCTCCCTTCTCACCTCATTTGCTCACATTGTATATAGACTTGTTTATACTTTATTATTGACTGTATGTTTGTTTTACTCCATGTGTAACTCTGTGTTGTTGTATCTGTCGAACTGCTTTGCTTTATCTTGGCCAGGTCGCAATTGTAAATGAGAACTTGTTCTCAACTTGCCTACCTGGTTAAATAAAGGTAAAATAAATAAAAAATAAAAAAGATGGCAGTATAACTGCCGTACACTGAAATTACTGCAGTAATTTTGCAGTGTAACTGCAGTTAGATGGCAGTATAACTGCAGTTACACTGAAATTACTGCATCCAAAATACCAGTCTACTTTTTTTTGTAACGGTCAGCTTTAATTTGAGAGTATTTTCATCTATATCAGGTGAACCGTTTAGATATTACAGCACTCTTTGTACATAGTCCCACACATTTTAGGGGACCAAAAGTATTGGGACAAATTCACTTATGTGTTTATTAAAGTAGTCAAAAGCTTAGTATTTGGTCCCACATTGTTATGTAATAACGGAGCTGTGAGTCGGGAAGCAGGTGCAGGTGAAACATTTAACAAAACCAGTAACGAGACAATTCCATAAGGCTACACTCTGGTAAACAAGAGCAATACCAACTGGTGAGAACACAAGGGAGTGACATATAAAGGGGAGGAAGTGATGAAGGTAATGAAGTCCAGGTGTAATGATTAACAGGTGCGTGTAATGATGAGTGCCAGGTGTGCGTAATGATGAATCCCAGAACCGGTGGTTAGTATTCTGAGGACGTCGTACGCCGGAGGGGAAGAGCAGGAGAAGATGTGAGATGCTAGCCTGCAGTGATTACATCAAACTTGTGACTCTACAAACTTGATGGATGCGTTTGCTGTTTGTTTTGGTTGTGTTTCAGATTATTTTGTACCCAATAGAAATGATTGGAGTCACTTTTATTATGGAAGAATAAAATATGTTTCTGAACACTTCTACATTAATGTGGATGCTACCATAATTACGGATAGTCTTGAATGAATCGTGAATAATGATGAGTGAGAAAGTAACAGAAGTATGCTAACCTCTCACCATTACAATAGCAGGGAGGTTAGCATTTTTGGGTGGGTATGACATTTGTGCGTCTAACTTTCTCACTCATCATTATTCATGATTCATTTAGGACTATCCATAACCATGGTAGCATCCACATGACTGTAGACGTGTTTAGAAACATATTATAATCTTATTTACAATAAAAGTGACTCCAAAATGACTCATTTATATTGTTACAGAGTTTAATGGCTGTGATAGGAGAAATCTGAGGATGGATGAACAACATTATAGTAACTCCACAATACTAACCTAATTGACAGAGTGAAAAGAAGGAAGCCTGTACAGAAAAACAAATATTCCAAAACATGCGTCCTGTTTGCAACAAAGCACTAAAGTAATAATGAAAAAAATGTGGCATAGCAATTCACTTTTTTTCCTGAATACAAAGTGTTATGTCTGGTGCAATGCCAATACAACACATTACTGAGTACCACTCTCTCATTATTTTCAAGCATATTCGTGGCTGCATCATGTTATGGGTATGCTTGTAATTGTTAAGAACTGGGGAGTTTCTCAGGATAAAAAAGAAACGGAATGGAGCTAAGCACAGGCAAAGTCCTAGAGAGAAAAACCTTGTTCAGTCTTCTTTCCACCAGACACTGGAAGATGAATTCACCTTTAAGCAGGACAATAACCTAAAAGACAAGGCCTCATCTACAGTGAAGTTGCTTACGAAGAAGACTGTGAATGTTCCTGAGTGGACGAGTTACAGTTTTGACTTAAATCTACTTGAAAATCTATGGCAAGACCTAAAAATAGTTGTCTAGCAATGATCAACTTGACAATTTGACCAATTTGACAGAATATTTTAAATAATAATTGGCAAATGTTGCACAATCCAGGTATGGAAAGCTCTTAGACTTGCCCAGAAAGACTCAGCTGTAATCGCTGCCAAAGGTGCTTCTACAATGTATTGACTCAGGGATGGGAATACTTAAGTAAATTAGATATTTCTGTATTTAATTTAATACATTTGCAAAGATTTATAAAAACATGTTTTCACTTTGTCATTATGGGATATTTAATCCATTTAGAATTCAGGCTGTAACACATCAAAATGTGGAATAAATCAAGGGGTATGAATACTTTCTGAAGGCACTGTATTTATATTCCAGACTCTGACATTGCTCGTTCTGATATTTCTGTATTTTAATTTTTTGGATGTGTTATTTTGTTATGCTAGGTGTTACTGTTGGATCTAGAAAAACAGGCATTTAGCTGCACCTGCGAAAACATCTGCAAATATGTGTATGCCGACCAATACAATTTGATTTGTACACTGACATCCTCACACACCCCACAATCCATCAAAACTCCCATCCAACAACAAACTCCGGGGGCTGACCTTTTCAGATGAGACTGCCAGAGAGATACTAACAAAACACAGCACTCCATCTTCTTTCTTTACGAGAAACCATGGAGTAATTGTTAATGAATGGGAATCATAGATCACTATTCCCATCTCATCTCCAGTTTCTCTCCAGACACTATCAATTCCTGAATATAAACAATGGCAAAGGTTTAGGAACGATGAAGTATGCTAGAAATGGCACACTACAAGTGTCATTCAGTATTCTCATGTATTCTCAGAAATATGAATAACATGAGACTATGCTCACATCTACGTGGCACCGTTTCTAGACCAACGGTATCATACAACTGAATCTAAATGAAGTCGCTGACCCAAAGAGTATTTGGCATGAGAGGTCCTGATTGTCTTTGGATGTGTCTTAAATGGCACCCTATTCCCAGTATAGTGCACTACTTTTGACCAGGGCCCACAAGGTGGTACACTATAAGTGGTACACTATGTAGGAAACACTGTTCCCTCTAAACTGGTCGATCTCCAAGGCATTCCTAGTCGATCGCCAAACATTTATGTAAAAAAAACAAACAATGATAAAGCCTTGTTCCTATTTATTCGACTCGGGCTGTTGGCGGGAAAGTGCACCCGATTCAGATGCCCTACACGCTGGGTAGGCGAACAACTTCTGCCTTCCCGGCGGGCCCAGAGAGCAAATCAAGTACACTGTAGGCCTAACGCAGGCCAAACGGATGGCTCAGATTACCGTGTCTGCAGTAATGTAGCAGGCATTAAAGAAAACTACAGCAAAGTTGGTACTGTGAGATTTCAAAACGTTTAAAACCATGACTAGAGCGAGACTGTCAACGAATACAGCAAAGAGCTGTTGTTTAAGTTCTTACTCAGCACTGTCAACACTTTGTATTCAATACTTTTATAAGCCATAAAATGTAAGTTCTTCCTATTTCAGTGCTACAACAAGTACTGCAGCAGTAATGAATGAGTAGGAAAGTGTATCTATATGCTTGCGTTGTTATTATTAACGGCTTGGGTCTTTTTTAATATCGAGGAATATTTCACTTTCTCTGTTCATAGGAATAACAACATGAATTTGTGCATGAGGCAGAAATAATGTGGTGCGACTTGAGTTTTGCCATTAGATGGAAGACAGGGTCCCTTTTAGGTCAGAATCAGCAGAGGAAAGGGAGAGCGGAGGGATGTTGAGATGCTGCTCTCACCCTCCGCTGAGACGGACAATCAGATGCAGGCACCATCAGCCAAGTAAAATAAAAATAAAAAGCTAATTATTTAAATGTATGCTCACTCAGCTGTGCCTCACAAGTAATACAACAACAGATCTATTACCAGTGTGATCATATAGCCTACCTCAAAATGGCTCGAACAACAATGAATTGGCAGGGTAATTCAAGCAAAGATAATATACAGTCATAATTTATTGGGCCTATAGCTTATTGTACATTCCTCATTGCTGCAGTACTGTATTTAATTGGTTAATGTTGCATTGGCTTACGTTTTTGAAGTCATGTTTTTGAAGTCATTTGAAAATCTGAGCGGTAGATCTCGGTTTGCACTTTGACTCAGAAAGTGATCTTGACTCAGAAAAGGTTGGGGACCACTGTTCTAGAGTTTTCCCTGTTAACACTATCAACGTTCCCCTTTACTGTGGCAACTGTGATCGAATCAACGCAATTTTAGCCACTTTTAATGCAACATACCAAAACTAACTGAACTATGCAAGATACTTTGTTAACATTTGAGCTGACACTCTTATCCAGAGCAACTTGCGGGAGCAATTAGGGTTAAGTGCCTTGCTCAAGGGCACATTGGCAGATTTTTCACCTAATTGGTTCAGAGATTCGAACCAGCAACCTTTCAGTTACTGGCCCAATGCTCTTAACTGCTAGGCTACTTGCCGTCCCTGTTGTTGGCAGAACGTATCGGTGTAAGTTTCTATTGCATTGACACGCACGACTCAGCCCGTATTCTACACAGACCTGTGCAACATAAACATTTAGAGCTGCAGTAGGCCTATAAGCAAATAGACCATTGCAATGTATGGATCTGTGCCATTAACTTTGAACTGGACTGTGTTTACAGCATAGGCGGTCATGAGTAGATGTGATTGTTTTGAAATCATAGCGAGAGCTGCATGTTGCCACGTGTGCACATTTTGTTCATATCCTTTGCTAGTTAGTGAGTTATTAGCTCAGTTATAGATCATTTAGAGTCAGTAATAGGGGAGTGATTGCTTCCTACAAGAGCAGAAAAGTATACATTTCTATACTGAAAAGAGTCAGGTAAAGAGATTTTGTTTTGTCTCACACACCCACAAAATAAATGGGTGGATAAAGCATAGCTGCAACTATAACTAAGGGAGGGAGAATGATTGCTGTGCCAAGGTGCACATAGCGATCTAGAAATAATTAAAAGGTATATTAACAGTTAGGACTATAACAAAGGTTCTATCTACCTGTGAAACTATATTATGCAGGGAGGAAAACAAGGGCAAATCATTTTTTGTGAGGATCTTTTGAAGCTGACACAGACACACAAAGTGTGTGGACATTGAAAGAGCCGACCGTGGCTTGAAGTAGAGAGGTTGCAGTTTTCTGGCTGAAGGACACTGTGTTCTTAAAATCAAAACCCAGTAGTATACGTTTGCATTGATGAGTCATAGGTAGACACATCACGCTCAAAGTAAAGCTGATCACATTTAACATGAGTCACCAAAATGCTTTTTGCCTACTGTATGTCATTCACAGGCTTTCAAGGGGCAACTACCATTGTAATTCAGATACATCGAAATTCAGTTTAATGGTCTTTGTGCTGTCTGAATGGAGAGCAGATTGCATCCACTCTAGGTTAGTGTTCCATGATTGTAAATTACAAAGACCATATGCATTTATACTCACACATATACTGACACACAAAGCCAGACATTTTAAGGAGCACAGATACACACACACACACACACACACACTCAATACTGAAAAGACCACTAAGCTTCCCTGAGTCTCCTTGTCTGACTCTTTCACTGTCTCTCTCCCTCTCTCGCTCATCCACCTGTCTCGTTCTCCCTCTGTCAGAAAAGACATCAATCCACATCCCACGACCCTGCCACCAGACCTTTGTCTCCACATGCAGTCTCCTGTCTCTCTTACCTGCTGGTGTCTGCTGAGGTGATGGCGATGAGCGGGGGGATCCTGAGGGCGAGGCTAGTGGGCCGAGGGATCTGCTCCGTCTCTGGCCTCGGGGCCCAGTCACGCTGCTCCGCCTGCCTAAAGGCCAATGGGGGAAGCTGCAGGTTCCGGCAGGAGAGCCTCCGCACCTGGACAGTCTCCATCTCCACGCCCAGACCTGGCTCTGGAGAGTCATCGTCAGAAACCTACAGGGGACGGGAGAGAGCAGGACCTCCATGAATCATCAATGATCAGGGATCTTATTCAAGGCTATAAAAGAGAAGGTTTGAATCTGGGGCTGTATAATAGGTCTATGTCATGAGGAAATGTGTTAATACAGACTATTCTATTGATTAATATCTATCAGAATGCTAAAATAGAAGGCGAAATAGACAGCAAGGTTTATACAAATCTCCGCTGTTGAAAACTAACTGTTAGTCTAAAAGAAATGTGAGATAATGTCTAGACGCTTTTTATAGTGGAGATCAAGTTTAGAAATGCATTGGCTGGGCTGTGGATTGCGCAGTCAGATGGAACAGACTAAATAGGCATATTAACGTCATAGATTTAGCCGGTGGTAACGTGTGGAATAGACACTGGCTGGAATGCGGTTTGAACCAATCAGAATTGAGGATTAAACCCACCAGGGTGTATGATGATTAATATCAATCCGAATGCTAAACAGAAGATGAGTAAGGTTAATACGTGAAGGTGTTGTGTCTGGACTTCCAGTCCTGTTTCCTATGAGAGTGGTTTTATCTCAGAATACAGATTCAGATCGTATTTTCTGTCAAGTTGTCAGTTTGTTTGGCAAAGTCCAGTAGGTTATCTAATTGTCAGTCAGGGAGGCACAGTACTCTAAATGCAAGATAGATGAAACTCATAATAGATGACTGTTCCTCCCTGCAGTTGATGCAGTATCAAATTAGCATGGTGGCGCTGTCCCAAGGCTGAATTTCAGTTTTGAGCCTGAATTCATTTCCATCTAGGCCAAGAGCCCTACCAGGGATTAAATGTCATCTAAAGATGTGATCTTTGGTTCATATTGGATGTACGTGACTTTAATTAATGGGAAGGTTAAACTGAGATGATCCATAGAGGAGCATGCTTGTGCTTCGAATTGTAAAATAAGTGTACCCTGCATTTATACGGTCTACAGTACAAATACAACTAGAACATGTATTTTCTGAAAACCATACTAGGATGCAGACTGACTCATATTGTAAAGGTAGGCATTCTGGACAGAAAGTCAAGACAGCATCATATCAACCTGCCACAGCATCTTCCAGCAGTATAAACAATGAAGAAGCAATGATAATATAACTATTAACTAATAACTATTTTTAATGAATATGACACATTTCTGATTTCATACACCAAGCACAAGCACACCACTTTACAGTCATGTTCAAATGCATATAAGAAACACAATGGATTTCGCTGTATTTCGCAATCCTCGAAAATAGACTGTTTCTTGTGGAGTCATTTTGAGATTCGGGGAAACAAAATGAGGTGAGCACTAACAAGGCAATTTACAGTGCTGGCACAAACGTATACCTCCGGGCTTTGACTGCACAACCATGTGGTCAAAGGGTGAAGGGGGAATCCGAGAGCAAGGCCACACAGGTCTGAATGAAGACGTTTTCACATTTCACACAAACAGTGTACTATTATGTGAAGGCTATCAATGGAACATCACCGGTAGGAATGTTCAGTCCATGTTCTACCGGTCCTAGACTATATGAATGCAGCTGCCAATACACTGAATCCATTGGACGCAGTTCATCACAGCACACTACGCTTTATTACGGGTCGACAGGTTCAGTACACATCACTGCATTCTATATCAGAAAGCAGGTTGGCCCTCTTTGAAGTCTCGTAGATCCATGCATTGCTCTCTTTTCGTTTCTAAGATTATTTTACAAAAACTCCCTCTGTACCTAACTTCATTAATCACTTTTAGAAGTACAAGTTACCATACACGTTCTCAGGGCTGGCTAACTCTGGAAATTCCTTTGGCCTCCACGGAGTTAGGTAAATCAGCGTTTAGTTTTTTTGAACTCTCTCAAATTGGATGAATTGTTGCCATTTCAGACGGCTGATTGAGGACCTCTCTAATTAAGAATATGTTTGAAGAGTTTCATTCTAAAATGCTGTACAGTATATCTATTTTTGGAAATGTTGGTAAATGAGCTTTTATTGTTTGAAGAACGTATGAAAGAGATTGGTGTTTTTTTTAAACTATTTAATCATGGCATAACTTGATGGTTTCATTTCAGAGACAAATAATCATGTTTTATGGAAAATGCTATCACTCTCAGACAAATGAGTAGTACTGCCAGGATTTAAACAGTCATATGTAACAAATAACTACAATTTTAATAAAGAACTGTACAAATGATACATTTGGGACATCAATATATATGTTTTTAAATATAAATATATATATTTAATACAGTAATATGAGCTATGTATGTAAAACATTAACATTTGCAATTTCAGCAGATGGTCTTATCTAAAGCAATTTACAGGAAATGTACTGCTCTTAAAGATAACTAGGTGAGACAACCACATATCATACTCAAATAGGATGCGAACAACTCAGTACATCACTGGGGCTGAGCTCCCTACCACCCAGGGTCTCTATACCAGGCAGTGTGAAAGGAAGGCCAGGAAAATCGTTAAAGACTCCAACCAGCCAAGCCACAGAATATTTACTCTGCAACCGGTACCGGTGCATCAAGTCTGACATCAACAGGCTCCTGAACAGCTTCTATCCCCATGCCATAAGACTGCTAAATAGCTAACTAAATAGCTAACTAAATAGCTAACTAAATAGCTAACTAAATAGCTAACTAAATAGCTAACTAAATAGCTAAAAAATAATTGCTACACGGACTATTTGAGTTGAACTTTGTATTTTATTATATATTTATTATCTTTGCACTGTCTCTATGCACACTCACAGAGCACTACACACTCACAGGGCACTACATACTCACAGTGCACTACACACTCACAGGACTCTACATACTCACAGGACTCTACACACTCACAGAGCACTACACACTCACAGGACTCTACATACTCACAGGACTCTACACACTCACAGGACTCTACACACTCACAGAGCACTACACACTCACAGAGCACTACACACTCACAGAGCACTACACACTCACAGAGCACTACTCACTACACACTCACAGAGCACTACACACTCACAGGGCACTACACACTCACAGGGCATTAATGTGTATATTTTTGTAATACAGGTCCAATCTGTAAAAGAGACCTTGGTCAAAAAATGTCAAATATTTTGACATTTTTAACAGAGGATTTCAAAACCAAGTTCTGTATATGATTTAGTCAGACGTATATTATATGTAATGTGCTCATATTATGCAACAGTTAAAAATAACTTAATGGGTATCAGAGATCATTAGTAAAGGGTTAATAATGGGTATCAGAGGTCATTAGTAAAGGGTTAATAATGGGTATCAGAGATCATTAGTAAAGGGTTAATAATTGGTATCAGAGATCATTAGTAAAGGGTTAATAATGGGTATCAGAGGTCATTAGTAAAGGGTTATTAATTGGTATCAGAGATCATTAGTAAAGGGTTAATAATGGGTATCAGAGGTCATTAGTAAAGGGTTATTAATGGGTATCAGAGATCATTAGTAAAGGGTTATTAATGGTACCAGAGATCATTAGTAAAGGGTTATTAAAGCTTCTTCGGGATCGGTGTCCCATCCATGGGACAGTTGAGCTAACATAGGCTAATGTGATTAGCATGAGGTTGTAAGCAACAAGAACATTTCCACATAGACATATCTGATATTGGCAGAAAGCTAAAATTCTTGTTAATCTAATTGCACTGTCCAATTTACAGTAGCTATTACAGTGAAATAATACCATGCTATTGTTTGAGGATAGTGCACAATTTTGAACACGAAAAGTTATTAATAAACAAATTAGGCAAATTTTGGGCAGTCTTGAAACAAAATTTGTAACAGAAATGCAATGGTTCATTGGATCAGTCTAAAACGTTGCATATACACTGCTGTCATCTAGTGGCCAATATCTAAATTGCACCTGGGCTGGAATAATACATTATGGCCTTTCCCTTGCATTTCAAAGATGGTACAAAAAAAATATATAAGAATGGTTGTTTTTTTCTTTGTATTATATTTTACCATATCTATTGTGTTATATTCTCCTACATTCCTTTCACATTTCCACAAACTTCAAAGTGTTTCCTTTCAAATGGTACCAATAATATGCATATCCTTGCTTCAGGGCCTTAGCTACAGGCAGTTAGATTTGGGTATGTCATTTTAGGCGAAAATTGATAAAAAAGGGGAGGGTCCCTAATGGGTATCAGAGATCATTAGTAAAGGGTTATTTATGGGTATCAGAGATCATTAGTAAAGGGTTAATAATTGGTATCAGAGATCATTAGTAAAGGGTTATTTATGGGTATCAGAGATCATTAGTAAAGGGTTATTAATGGTATCAGAGATCATTAGTAAAGGGTTATTAATGGGTATCAGAGATCATTAGTAAAGGGTTATTAATGGTATCAGAGATCATTAGTAAAGGGTTATTAATGGTACCAGAGATCATTAGTAAAGGGTTATTAATGGTATCAGAGGTCATTAGTAACAGTTTATGAAGTTTGGGGTAAACTCCAGAAAAAATGAGATAGAAATAATTATGTCTAATGAAATGAATATTGAAAAACAGAAGCCATGCAGGGACATGGCTATTAGGACTAACAAGGCATACACATTACACACAGAAAATCCCACTTCACAAGCCCATTATTCACCTTCATCCACTGACCTGCACGAACACATCCACAAAAGGCTTCCCACTGGTGCAAAAACAAGTTGAATCAACGTTGTTTCCTCATTATTTCAATGCTCTTATCCACACCCTGGCACTGCTCTTCCAACTGAGCCACGGGACATATGTGATGACATTGAATTAACGCAAAACTGATTTGATTTGCAAAAAGTCATCAATGTAAGGGCATTAAGTATTTCTGTCATCCATCTTTAAACCTAAATCCAATGTCATGGTGACATTTTTGGTTGATTTCATATTGAATTCACATTAGTTGACAACGCAACCAAATAGTCATCAAAACTAGACGGTTGAACTGTGCCCAGTGGGTTGCCTCTTGAAAACCACTGAACTCGGTAGGAATATCAGTGCGAGGCAAATGAACAAAGTCCCTATTCCGTTCCGAGGGAGCACATTCATTGCCACTTATTGATCATCCTAAGTGCCCATTAGCTATCCTGCTGGGCTGTGGTCTGGCCTAATGCCTACACTTACAATGGCCTTGAGGGACTCCGCGTGTAATGAAGAACAGGGCGATGCCTTTAGGAGTGACAGCACTGCCCTACCAACTACCCCCCCTCCACACAATCCTGGTGAGTGGTGAGCACTCCCTTAGGACCACACTGAGGGAATGATTCTCATACTGGAGCAACCATAATGGGAACCTGGAGCTTCTGATTGTGTAATAAAGATATTGTATTATTGATCATGTGTGATATAAGTCTTCAATATTATTGAAGACCATGTCCTCCGCACTCTATTTCAGTACCTCATAACACGCTTTTATCCTGGGGGGTCATTAAAGGTCAGTGCTGGTATATCCTCTGTAATTGAACATGAGGGATTTGATAGCTTAACTGTTGGTGTTCTTTATTTATTTCCCCGCCTCGACAGTCATTGTTCTTCAGCAGTTGTAAAAGTGCTTATTTTTTTATTCACATGAAGTCCTGGAAGGGGAAATGTTTCACGCAACTCTGCTGCACACCAAAACAAATGTGATCGTATTGTATGTAGAAGTTTAGTTCACAGAAACGGCACAAAGATTCCCTCTGGCAAACTGTCTGGCAGTTGAGCAGAACTCTGCCCTTTGATGGGGAGTTTTAATCCACATCTTAAACTGATGTTTCCTTGAAAACTTCCCTGACACCCCACAATTGGGTTTGTGTCGACAATCAGTAATGCTTTGGTTCGTTCTAAAGGGCAGCTTCAGACCCAGCGGGCTTTTTAGGAGTTTTGGGTCAACTGTGCAATTTGGGCGTGACAAGCAACAACTGAAATAAGCAACTAAATCAGTGGTATTCAAAGTCGGTGTCGAGACCTTGCAATGGGGTTGCCAAAATTAAATTAAAAAAGGAAACCAAAATATGAGTACAGATTATTGTAGGGGACAATAGACAAAAAAAAATCAGAAAGCTCATTTGAGAAATAACATTTTATTGAGTAAAGTTTTTTTTATTGATTTCTTTTCATTTCGGAAATGCAATGAATTAAAGGTTTGTATGTCAGTAAAGGTAGAGATACCTAGTTGAAGGTAGACTCAGCGATATGACGTAGATGCACCTCGCTCATCTCAATATCTGCGGTGCTGCTCGTGGCAATGCAATTTCGCTGAGTCTACCTTTAACTGTCAGTATGCTAGCTACAACAGTTTGCTAAGCAGCTAATCAAGTCACTGCATTGGTGACTGACAAATCAAATCAAATTTTATTGGTCACATACATATGGTTAGCAGATGTTAATGCGAGTGTAGGCGAAATGCTTGTGTTTCTAATTCCAACAGATTACTTGCTAGATATTACTGCACTAACAAATTCACAATGACTACCTTATACACACAAATGTAAAGGGATGAATAAGAATATGTACATGTAAATATATGGATGAGCGATGGCCGTGCGGCATAGGCAAGATGCAGTAGATGGCTTAGGATACAGTATATACATATGAGATGAGAAATGTAGGATATGTAGACATGATTAAAGTGGCCTTATTTAAAGTGGCTAGTGATATCTTAATTAAATCCATGTATTAAATGTGTTAAAGTGGCAAGTGATTTGAGTCTGTATGTAGGCAGCAGCCACTCAATGTTAGTGATGACTCTTTAACAGTCTGATGGCCTTGAGATAGAAGCTGTTTTTCAGTCTCTCGGTCCCAGCTTTGATGCACCTGTACTGATTGCGCCTTCTGGATGATAGCCACTGCCCGGGGTGAACAGAAAGTGGCTCGGGTGGTTGTTCTCTTTGATTATCTTTTTGGCCTTCCTGTGACATTGGGTGCTGTGGGTGTCCTGGAGGGCAGGTAGTTTGCCCCCGGTGATGCGTTGTGCAGACCTCACTACCCTCTGGAGAGCCTTGCGGTTATGGGCGGAGCAGTTGCCGTACCAGGCGGTGATACAGCCCGACAGGATGCTCTCGATTGTGCATCTGTAAAAGTTTGTGAGTGTTTTTGTCGACAAGCCAAATTTCTTCAGCCTCCTGTGGGTGAAGAGGCTCTGTTGCGTCTTCTTCACAACGCTGTCTGTGTGGGTGGACCATTTCAGTTTGTCCGTGATGTGTACGCCGAGGTACTTAAAACTTTCCACCTTCTCCACTACTGTCCCGTCGATGTGAATGGGGGGATGCTCCCTCTGCTGTTTCCTGAAGTCCATGACCATCTCCTTTGTTTTGTTGACGTTGAGTGTGAGGTTATTTTCCTGACACCACACTCCGAGGGCCCTCACCTCTTCCCTGTAGGCCGTCTCGTCATTGTTGGTAATCAAGCCTACCACTGTGGTGTCGTCTGCAATCTTGATGATTGAGTTGGAGGCGTGCATGGCCACGCAGTAATGGGTGAACAGGGAGTACAGGAGAAGGCTGAGAATGCACCTTTGTGGGGCCCCAGTGTTGAGGATCAGTGGAGAGGAGGTGTTGTTTCCTACCTTCACCACCTGGGGGCAACCCGTCAGTCAGAAAGTCCAGGACCCAGTTGCACAGGGTGGGGTCGAGACCCAGACATTCTTGTATATGATTTTTGCAGGAGATAGCCACTGCTTTGTTTTATTTTCTCACAATTTTTGTATTTTGTTTGTATTCATTAGGATCCCCGCAGCTACTCTTCCTAGAGTCCAAACAGTATTAAAACAATTACATCACAACAAAACAATTGCAAACTATAAAATCACTGTCACAACGTTTGTAATAATTTTGTTAGTTATTCTTCCTATTTCAGTCATACGAGAACGCAGTAATTGGTCATATATATGTATTGGTCATAAATAAGGAACTATGCTTTCGTTTCTGCAGTGGGAGAGGGGACAAAAACGTTACATTGGGAACCGCTGCAGCAGCAAATTGGTGCTGAGAGGTTGTCGCTGCAACTGCAAAACGTAATCTAGCAACAAATCAAGGAGGCAATAGAGATTCTCACAGAAAAATTGTTGGCAACATTGCTAGTGCAGTTCAAGGAGGACAATTTCTGTTGAAACTGGTCTGGGTTCAATTAAAAATTGCATTTATTGACTAACAAACCATGTACATAAACCTATACTAGCCATCATGCCAATATTTATCTATACAGTACCCGTTTGGCTAATGTCTCATCTATCAACCGTGATCACGGTTCATGCAGTACTGACAGCTCTGTGGACATGACAACCAGTTGACAGCTATTTCTCAGTGAGAATCACTATTGCCTGCTTGATTTTTCGCAAGATGATGTTTTGCCGTTGTCATAACAAGCTTTTTCATGTTTGCCAGTTGTCATGTTTAACTAACTAGCTACCTAGAATAGCCACTGTGTTACAAATTGTAACCAATTAGCAAGGTAATCAAACCCCATGTTATGTTATAGGGACACATGCTAATTTGGCTAGCTAGCTAGCCACGATGAAATGATAGCTAAATATAGATTGAGGTAGTTTTTTGAATGTTCAAATAGCTGGCTAGCTAGATGAATAATTTATATCTAGCCAGCTGATAATTATGAAGCTAAATGTTTGCTAAATATAGCTAGTTATCTTGTCTGGATTGCCATTGTTGTGCTGGAAGCAGGTTAAGTGTGTACACAGCATTTTAGTACAGCTGTAGCACTCAACAGGCAATAGCAATATATAGGACATTAATTCATTCACATTTTAACCTATTATTCTGGAATTTGTATTTATCCGTAGAGCTCCGAGACAGGACCGTGTCGAGGCACAGATCTGGGGGAAAGTACAAAACCATTTCTGCAGCATTGAAGGTCCCCAAGAACACAGTGGCCTCCAGGATTCTTAAATGTAAGAAGTTTGGAACCAGCAAGACTCTTCCTAGAGCTGGCCGCCCGGCCAAGCTGAGCAATCGGAGGAGAAGGGCCTTGGTCAGGGAGGTGACCAAGAACTCGATGGTAACTCTGACCTAGCTCCAAATCAAATCACATCAAATTGTATTGGTCACATACACGTGATTAGCAGATGTTATTGCAGGAGTAGCGAAATGCTTGTGCGTCCAGAGTTCCTCTGTGGAGATGGGAGAACCTTCCAGAAGGACAACCATCTCTGCAGCACTCCACCAATCAGGCCTTTATGGTAAAGTGGCCAGACGGAAGCCACTACTCAGTAAAAGGCACATGACAGCCCACTTGGAGTTTGCCGAAACAAGATTCTCTGCCTGATGAAACCGAGTTAATATGTTTTATGGAAAAGGGGCGTCTCCATAATGACCAATTTAAGTAGCCTACCTACAACTGGTTAAAAAGTTGTCACGAAGTACGTGTGCTCTCTCTCCATGACTCAGCTGCCTCTGCTGCAGCACTCTCAACCAGTGCTCTCAACATACACACACACACATAAACACACACACACACACACACACACACACACACACACACACACACACACACACACACACACACACACACATACACACACACACGCCTCCAGCCCTCCCTCTCTCCACTTCACTCACTCACAGCCTGCTCGTTGCCTGATAGTCAGAGGCAGATTCTCACAGTGAAATATATATACAGTACCAGTCAAAAGTTTGGACATGCCTACTCATTTAACGTTTTTTCTTTATTTTTACTATTTTCTACATTGTAGAATAATAGGGAAGAAGTCAAATGTACGAAATAACAGATATGGAATCATGTGGTAACCAAAAAAGTGTAAAACAAACCGAAATATATTTTAGATTTTAGATTCTTCAAAGAAGCCACCCTTTGCCTTGATGACAGGTTTGCACCAAAACACCTCTGGCAAAAATAGAAACATCTTATTTACCTAAGTATGCAGGCCCTTTGCTATTAAACTCAACATTGAGCTCAGGTGCATCCTGTTTCCACTGATCATCCTTGAGATGTTTTTACAACTTGATTGGAGTCCACCTGTGGTAAATTCAACTGATTGGACATGATTTGGAAAGGCCTGTCTATATATGGTCCCACAGTTGGCCGTGCATGTCAAAGCAAAAACCAAACCATGAGGTCGAAGGAATTATCAGTAGAGCTCTGAGACAGGATTGTGTCGAGGCCTTGCCAAACTGAGCGATCGGGGGAGAAGGGCCTTGGTCAGGGAGGTGGTCACTCTGAGTTCCTCTGTGGAGATGGGAGAGCCTTACAGAAGGGCAATCATCTCTGCAGCACACTAGAATCAGTGTGACAATGTATTATATAAAATGTAACCAAGTGTGTGATTCATGGACATCCTAAATGGCACCATACTCCCAATGTTGTGTCCTACGTCAAAAGGCATATGGTAACATTTTGAATGCAGCCTGGTTAGTTTTATCATAGCTTTGCTGTGGTCATAGGTATGAAGCGCTAACTGAGTCCTAGCCGAGTCGTTTTGATACATTTTGCGTGTGAAAGTGATGAGGTAGTTGTGATGTTATTTTAATTTTAGCATGACTTAAATTAGAATGTCTCTCAGCCAATCAAAGATGCATGACCAGAACTAAGCGTTTCATAAAAAGTATTTCAGCACACAACACACATTACTTCTTTTGAGTCTATTTTATCGCCTGTATGATGTTGATGTCTCTCTGAAGTTAGACCTCCATGGCAGACATTTAAACCCTACTGCGCCTGCTTCCAATTCTGCCTCAAGATATTCACTTGTCATAGATGATTTGGGAGATTTAGCTCTCCTAAGCTGGGAGCTTCGCTTGGGCTCCTAGGTAACATCTCATTGGAACAGGGTCATTCTTCAATTAAGGTGGTAAATGGTGTCCCTTGACTTCTCTGATGTGTGGACGGGTAGTGACATGTTTTGCGGATTTAGAGATATCTATCCATTATTTTGTAGGCTACACAGTGAACAAAAGTATTTCATATATTGTGTAGATCAATAGAAAACAAAGAAGGCTATTAAAATACCTTTTTATAGTGTAATATGTATCCCTCGGTTGTGTGTCATTGGTGTTACCACCTTGAAAATGACTGATTACAAAGATGTACAAGGACCTTGAGCATTCTCTCTTCATGGGGAGGGGTCTATATTAAAGACACAAATTAGCATAATCACACCCTTTTAGTATTTCATACATTTGATGATTCCATTCATAACTTGAGGAATCTAAATTCAAAGTGTCACTTGGTGTTAGTCAATTTAAATGAAGATAAATACCATTGTGAGCAAAATGATTAAGCATATCACTTGATTGATGACCTTAGATTTTAGCGTTACTGCATTCCATTTCAGAAGATCTATTTAAAATGTCTTATTGGTGTTACCATCATTTGGTGCTACCATCATTTGGTATTATTGCTTCTACTGATGGTACCATAATGAATGTTATTATAATAGTAAATCAACCATTTTAGTTGATTCAGAATGGAAAGAGGTACCCAAATACATTTAAATTAAATAAAAAAATAGAAAAAATGTAATTGAAATTTTTTAATGTAAGTTAATTTTTTACAAAATTCAGCAAAATGCAATGCTCAAATGCCACCGTAGTTGAAGAATGACCCAATGGCATTGCTAAATTCCTGAATAAGGTTCACTCTTCTAATTTAATAAACAGAGAGAGGTTGGGGGCATTTCAGTTTTAAGTAGGGAATTGTTGGGTCTCTCTGTCAGCAAAGTGCTGCACTGGTTTCATTGCTGGATAAATATAGTAATGAACCCTGGGTCAAATAGAATCGTGATGGAGCCAGGGCGAACACATTAGTCATGGCCACTGAAAAAGCGCCCTAATTAAAAACACAACTCAACCTCAAACTCCAAACCATAAGTAATATTACATAGTACATAACTTTGGGGGGGGGGGCTCTTCAAAATGGTCATTTACAATGCAAGGCACAGTATCATGGAAACAAGTGAAAATAAATACAATTGCGCAAAAACAAGCCTGTTACTGAAAGGGAAAGAGACTGAGAGACACAGATAGATTTTGAAAGATGCAGGAAAATGTCCTCCGAGAAGCCATACTCATGTGAGTTAGTCTCCTTCCCCATGTAGGGGTGTGTGATGATGCACAACTCACCCTGACCCTCAGTAGATTGAAACTGAACAAAAACAATGGCCTTGTGTCTCTGCTGCAAATGAGATCATGTGCATGTGTGGAATGCAACACATTTCCCAATTACAGTCGCTGGATGGAGGTCGTGAGAAACACACAAGGTACGTTCACTTGAAGCTCCTAATGTAAGCAGCATTGCTTGCTATACAAGGTCTGTGAGACTCATAGGGACAGATTCAATCAGACATGTACAGCAGGAAACCTGCACTGTGGGAAAAATAGTTAAAATACAATCACTGGGCTCCAAAAATACACCCTGTCATTTAATCTTTGACATAACTAATTTCCTTGCAAAACTGGTATCCTGTAGGTCAGAATAGATTTTTTGGTGTTGTTGTATTTAGCCAGATACTGTATGCATGCCCTCTATCATTAATTATTAATCAAAAGTCAAGTTGACTAAGAGGGGAACAAAGTCATTTCCAGCTCATTCATCAACCAATTCCCTGGATGAGAACCCTTCAAATCATCAGTCTACGTAACTGCCACACATAGTGAAAGGCTTAGTCATCTCCCTAGGGTTCCGAACTAAAGAGTATTAACTTCCTCTCGCCCTCCATACCAAATGTGTGACACCTCGTATAACAATAACATTTCGAGAGATGTATTCTTTTAAATCAGCCTTCCCCTGATTGTACAGTTGTACTTGTCACTTTGGAAAGAGGAGGAAAAAGGGCTGGCCTAACTGGTTTGTGTGATTCCACTGCTTCACCTGAGGGCAAATGGTGGTGATACTTTAAGAAAGGAGGACGTGGTTCTTGTTGGGGCGTCCATTTTGTAATGACCCAGTGTTATTGCTTGGATCGTAATTGCGCTACGTTTCCCAAACGTAATCTATTGACGTAATTGTACAGTGTACTCCTATTGATTTAACAACCAATTATTGACTATAGAAACATCCTCCGCACTTTTACAGAACGAGCGATTGTGCTTGAATATAAATCAAATCAACCAAAAAATTGTCACATGCGCCGAATACAACAGGTATAGAGTTTACCGTGAAATGCTTACTTACAAGCCATTTTAACCAACAATGCAGTTCAAGAAATAGAGTTAAGAAAATATTTACTAAATGGTTTGTTATTAACATCCTTATCAGGATGCAATGTTTACACATGGCAAGCTTCTGAGATTGTGTTTACACTGACGTCCCTTGGGTCGCCCGCACTGATTTTAGCAATTAGTCTGGAGCCAGTGAATTCGTTACGACTAGCCTGTTACACACTGAAAGATATTAAACAACAGATTATCTACAGGCTGAAGGAAAAAACAACATCTCTTGTGTAAGAAATACAATGATGTCACTCTGTTCTAAGCATCCTTGTTGTTCTCATAACAATACTTATTTTAAATGACAATATTGTGTTGGCAATTGTTTGATGATGAGGGAATAATCATGTCATTTATAACCAGTCAAATGCACCCTAGCCCATATAACCAAACGATGCACCTGCTCCACTATGTGTGTTTATCGTCAGTAAGAGCCAGCTAGCTCTCCCTAATTGTTGCTTCCAGCTAGGTGGTATTTATTGGAGCTTGGAAGTGGGTCATTGGTGGGTGCTTACTTATATGGCTGCATTTACACAGGCAGCCCAATTCTGATATTTTCTCAACTAATTGGCCTTTCGACCAAATCACATCAGATCTTTTCACCTTCGATCTTTTTCAGGGCTGATCTGATTGGTAAAAAGACCAATTAATGGGTAAAAAAAACAGAATTGTGCTGCCTGTGTAAATACAGCCTGTTTGTCGTATTTCACTATGTACAAGTTGTTTCTTACAGTTGGGGGTAAAATGTCAGAAAGTGTTATAGATATATATATTGGAGGGGATATTTTGCAAATAGATATGTTGCACTGCTAATTGTGTGTGTGTGTGTGTGTGTGTCGTCATTATCAACGATAATGGACAGCCAAGATGGTGTGTGTGTGCAAATGTGTATACAGTACACTTCCTGCTTTGTGGCACTTCAGCAGATGTCTGCTGTGATTCGCTGGGTCTCGTCCAATTACACAGTGTGTACCGCCAGCCTTCCCAGACACTTCCCATTGAGCTGACTGTCACACCGACACTTCAAATCAACCCAGCAGTGACACATGCACCCCCCTCCCCCCCTTCACACACACACACACACACACCATATTCTTATTCCATTCCATCCCTTTAGGTTTGTGTGTATTAGGTAGTTGTTGTGGAATTGTTAGATTACTTGTTAGATATTACTGCACTGTTGGAACTAGAAGCAGAAGCATTTCGCTACACTCGCATTAACATCTGCTAACCATGTGTATGTGACCAATAACATCTGCTAACCATGTGTATGCGACCAATAACATCTGCTAACCATGTGTATGTGACCAATAACATCTGCTAACCATGTGTATGCGACCAATAACATCTGCTAACCATGTGTATGTGACCAATAACATCTGCTAACCATGTGTATGTGACCAATAACATCTGCTAACCATGTGTATGTGACCAATAACATCTGCTAACCATGTGTATGTGACCAATAACATCTGCTAACCATGTGTATGTGACCAATAACGTCTGCTAACCATGTGTATGTGACCAATAACATTTGCTAACCATGTGTATGTGACCAATAACATCTGCTAACCATGTGTATGTGACCAGTAAGTATTGAGACACAGCCATTTACAGTATAAAGAGAAAACGAACATTTGTGAGTATTGAGACACAGCCATTTACAGTATAAAGAGAAAACGAACATTTGTGAGTATTGAGACACAGCCATTTACAGTATAAAGAGAAAACAAACATTTGTGAGTATTGAGACACAGCCATTTACAGTATAAAGAGAAAACAAACATTTGTGAGTATTGAGACACAGCCATTTACAGTATAAATCCCACCACTAGAATTATGGAAAGGTAGTTAAGATGCTTTCTTTCATAACGATGTTCATGAAGCCCTTTCATCACCTTGTTCTCCTTGCTTATTTCATCATAACCAATGGGGATATTCATGTCTAATCTGCAGTTCATTTAATTAGATTCTCCATCTCCTTGATCTGATCTAATCAAACAATGTAGCCTCGTCCCTCTATCCTACATTCCAGCATCACAGAGCACCTGGTGCATGTGTGCATGTGAGTGTGTACTTGCCGTCCATCAGTGGCACAGAACACTGGGAGGCAGTGTGATATTGTTGTGAGGTCAGGTAATGTGAGGTGGGTGTGGGAGAGGAGGTATGGATATTATATTGACAGGCGGACTCTGAGCAACATGCTCTCACAGTGTAAAAACTGTCAGAAGCATTTCCCTTTGGCTTTATAAAAACAAATACACTCAGTGCCCTTTTCATTTGAGCCTGCAGCAATGTCTGGAAAGAGGTAATGGGCTTAGAGAACAGTACTAGTGAGGAAACGGTATTCAAAATATTCAATCAAAACTGGTATTCAGGCATTCCTAGAACTTGGCTAAACCAACACTATGCACAGTTACTAGAGTCTGGGTTAGAAATGAATACGTTAACATTGTGTAAATCAGACAATCAGAACACTATCAATGCAACCAGTCTAACAGCACCATATTAATCCTTGATACTGGTTTTGATTGAATATAGCCTTTTTAAAAGCCAGCAATTAATGCACTGCAAAGCAATCCATTTTCCAATGTAATTACCAGCAAACGGGTCACCAAGCTTGACCCTGTGGTTCCCTAAGAATGCTTGACTTTGAGATTCGCCACAGAACTTGATACGTAGAATGACATACCATTCTCTACCAATCCCTGCTTTCCCCGGGACATAAAGACATTTGTAGATATCTTAATTGCTGAGCACTTTATGCGGTCGCATTTCGAAGTGTATGCATAGCCTTTGTTCTGGGTGCCTTTTGCCCTCATTTTGTGTGGCATTCAAAATAAACAGTGACGGGAGACGTCCTGGGTGATGCAGTTCTGGGCTGACGGTGGATTGAACGGGAACAGACCTAGTGAGGGGACTATGGCTACGTTAACACAGGAAGCCTGATTCTGATATTTATTTCTTTTGACCAATCAGATTAGCTCTGAAAAAGATCTGATGTGAAAATATCTGATATGTTTAGCAGACTGTTTACCTCTGACCTTCAAGACTCTGAGTCATACCTCAGCCATTTTACACTTTTACACTCTCTCTCTCTCTCTCTCTCTCTCTCTCTCTCTCTCTCTCTCTCTCTCTCTCTCTCTCTCTCTCTCTCTCTCTCTCTCTCTCTCTCTCTCTCTCTCTCTCTCTCTCTCTCTCTCTCTCTCTCTCTCTCTCTCTCTCTCTCTCTCTCTCTCTCTCTCTCTCTCTCTCTCTCTCTCTCTCTCTCTCTCTCTCTCTCTCTCTCTCTCTCTCTCTCTCTCTCTCTCTCTCTCTCTCTCTCTCTCTCTCTCTCTCTCTCTCTCTCTCTCTCAGTGCAATAAACAGCTCTTCCACTCAATAGATGAGGGGGTGAAATAGCTTTGTATGGATTAATGAATAGGTATTCTTACAGAACCGTGCTGTCTGCAACCTCTGAATAGATCCAGAACCTTTATGGTTGGATGGCTGAGCTTTTCTCTATCTGGTCATAAGGATGGAATTAGATCAATAAAGCAATAGAACTGAATTTGGTAAAAGGTCTTTTATGTACTCTGCGCCATCGTCTTGGAACACCTTACAAAATACTTTTAAACTGGAAGAACTTGTCCCGATTGGTGTTTTTAAATCACTGATGAAGGATTTTGAGGCTGATTCCCTGACCTGTCAATGTTTTTAATTTGCTGTTTTACACTCTTGTGAATTCAATGGTTTTTACTAGATTACTTGTAGTTTTTCAAGATGTCTGTCTGTAATTTTTTTGTAATGACTTGGTGCTGCCTATCTTGGCCAGGGCACTCTTGAAAAAGAGATTTTAATCTCAATGAGCCCTTCCTGGTTAAATAAAGGTTAAATAAAAATAAATAAAATAAAATAGAGTTCAGACATCTTTGTTTGAGTTTTACAATGTGAATTGGCACCAAAAGTTTAAGACAATTAGATTCTAGCAAACCTTCAAATTCAAATGCTATTGTCATAGAATGTTTGGGGGACAACCTTAGGATGTAAGTTGAAATGGATGAACTGAGGGGAAAACACACAGCAGTATAGAGATACTAAAATGGACTTACACTCTCTCTTCTGTCCTCTCTGGAATTCTCATTCTTTAGCATCCTGGGTACTGCTCCCACTCCCGCTGTCCAAAGCTGCCAGAACCCTGGAGAACGAGAGGAGAGAGTGGAGGCAGATGAACACAACAGCATCTCTTCCTGGTGTTTATTTTTGTATTGTATTCATTAGGTTTATATTCATTTACTTGTACATAGCATAAAAGGAAAACAACAGGGAGGGGGTTCTCCTCAACCTTACAAAATAATAATTCCAAGAATTCAATTAACACGACGACAAGAGGAGACAAACAGAAAAAAACAGTCTATTTGCTCTATTTTTATTTCTGAGTTGCCCCTGGCCCCTGAGCAGTAGCCTACACTGGTCTAGGATATGTTTTATGTCATTATCGCCAATAATGCTTCAAATGAAGACAAACAAAAAGGATACCTGAAAGGGCTTGGTCAACCTTTCCTTTGCCATCTGTTTAGGCTACTCCGTGGGCTTTATAAGTCATGTGTCGGCTAGGGTAGTTCAACTTGTCGCATACGTTGGGCTGAATTTCTACGAACTGAGTAGAGAACATTTCAGGCTAGTCGTTTGGATTCCGGCCTGTCCTGATTTTATATTCTATTTGATTTACACTGACTACACAAAACATTAGGCTCTTTCCATGACACAGACTGACCAGGTGAATCCAGGTGAAAGTTATGATCCCTTATTGATGTCACTTGTTAAATCCACTTCAGTCAGTGTAGATGAAGGAGAGGATACAGGTTAAAGAAGGATTTATAAGCCTTGAAACAATTGAGACATGGATTGTGTATGTGTGTCATTCAGTGAATGGGCAAGACAAAATATTTAAGTGAACGGGGTATGGTAGTAGGTGCCAGGTGCACCGGTTTGAGTATGTCAAGAACTGCAACGCTGCTGGGTTTTTCATGCTCAACAGTTTTCCGTGTGCATCAAGAATGTTCCACCATCCAAAGGACATCCAGCCAACTTGACACAACCGTGGGAAGCATTGGAGACAACATGGGCCAGCATCCCTGTGGAACGTTTTAGACACCTTGTAGAGTCCATGACTCAAACGAATTGAGGCTGTTGTACTTAATGTTGTGTTCACTCAGTGTATGTTGGCCTGCCTTTTCCTTCAGTTCATAGCCCATGGCCATGTGGCTTTGCCACTACAGGCACTTTTGGAATTTCTTATTTTTAAAAAGTATGTTTTTCTTGGAGAAAAAAAAAATATCAACAGAAATACCTTTCTCTCTTTTTTCAGGAACCATAAACTGGTATTGGCTGTATACTTATTCAACAAGACTTGGATTTTAATCCGTTTCTACTTGGATTTTAACCCGTTTCTACTTGGATTTTAACCCGTTTTCTACTTGGATTTTAACCCGTTTCTACTTGGATTTTAACCCGTTTTCTACTCGTTTTCCGAAAACACCTTCTGGAGATTACCATCACATCATTAAACATTACATTTGAGTTTATAACTGAATGACAAACACAATAGGGTTTGGCATTATTTGTCTTATCTGTCTATAAGATTTGATACTTTGAACCAATAGATGTATGCTTAGTGTTAGTTTTGCCTGCCAGTCATCTCTATTTTTGGCAGGCTACATTATAAATGAAACACTCATTTTAGCTTGCCCTGAATACCGCAACCTTTCTCACACCATCCACTCTCTCACAAACTCCACAGGTGCGTTTTATGGCTAAATGTGCTGACGGACGTTGATTGCCAATGCCACCACCACCTCCACATAACCGCCTCCATCCAGAGCTGAGTCCCTGCCGCTCCTCCTGCCAAACTAGTGTGTCCTCAGCTGGGTAGCTCTCTAAGCCTTTCCCCCAGGCACTCTCCAGGACGGTACCTGCCAGAGTAAACAAAAATGCCCATCATGGGCAGACACAGACCTATTAACTCCTGGAATGAGCTTCTGGAGCTTTCCTACAGCTCTCTAGGTCTAATTTACTTCTAGTCCTTTCCTACAGCTCTCTAGGTCTAATTTACTTCTGGTCCTTTCCTACAGCTCTCTAGGTCTTATTTACTTCTGGTCCTTTCCTACAGCTCTCTAGGTCTTATTTACTTCTGGTCCTTTCCTACAGCTCTCTAGGTCTAATTTACTTCTGGTCCTTTCCTACAGCTCTCTAGGTCCAATTTACTTCTGGTCCTTTCCTACAGCTCTCTAGGTCTTATTTACTTCTGGTCCTTTCCTACAGCTCTCTAGGTCTAATTTACTTCTGGTCCTTTCCTACAGCTCTCTAGGTCTTATTTACTTCTGGTCCTTTCCTACAGCTCTCTAGGTCGTATTTACTTCTGGTGCTTTCCTATAGTTCTCTAGTTCTTATTTACTCCCAGGCAGAGAAGGCTAGGATATAATTGCCATTGAATGGATATTGTTTTTTGGCTTCTAAAGCATATTTAGTTTGAGTCTAGCCTCCTGATTAGCTAAAATAGAGCTATATTTGATTGAACAATAGATTGATTTAATTTGTGTTGCAAACTCAAATATTGTTGGAAGAGTTTTTGTGGTCTGGCAATTTCATTTGATGGGACATACAGATCGTTATTCATTCCGATGCTGTCGACTTCCATAAAGGAGATTAATGTCCAATAATTTACGAGTGTAATTCATATTTTATTGGATTATAGTCATTAACATTTGCATAGATAGATAGACAACGGTTAATTGGAGATGGTAAAATATTTAGATATAGCTATGGAGTGCATTTTGTTTTTTTTAAAACAAGTCAGCAAGCAGAAGTAGAAATGAGGAAGAGCAGTCATGCAACATGACACGTTGTTTCTCATGGTGAATCATATGCAACATGACACGCTTCTCATGGTGAATCATATGCAACATGACACGCTTCTCATGGTGAATCATATGCAACATGAGACGTTGTTTCTCATGGTGAATCATATGCAACATGAGACGTTTCCTATGGTGAATCATATGCAACATGAGACGTTGTTTCTCATGGTGAATCATATGCAACATGACACGTTTCTCATGGTGAATCATATGCAACATGACACGCTTCTCATGGTGAATCATATGCAACATGACACGCTTCTCATGGTGAATCATATGCAACATGAGACGTTTCCTATGGTGAATCATATGCAACATGAGACGTTGTTTCTCATGGTGAATCATATGCAACATGACATGTTTCTTATGGTGAATCATATGCAACATGACACGTTTCTCATGGTGAATCATATGCAACATGACACGTTTCTCATGGTGAATCATATGCAACATGACGCGTTTCTTATGGTGACTCATATGCAACATGAGACGTTTCTTATGGTGAATTATATGCAACATGACGCGTTTCTCATGGTGAATCATATGCAACATGACACGTTTCTCATGGTGAATCATATGCAACATGACACGTTTCTTATGGTGAATCATATGCAACATGAGACGTTGTTTCTCATGGTGAATCATATGCAACATGATACGTTTCTTATGGTGAATTCTATGCAACATGACGCGTTTCTCATGGTGAATCATATGCAAGATGAGATGTTGTTTCTCATGGTGAATCATATGCAAGATGACACGTTGTTTCTCATGGTGAATCATATGCAACATGACACGTTGTTTCTCATGGTGAATCATATGCAACATGACACGTTTCTCATGGTGAATCATATGCAACATGAGACGTTGTTTCTCATGGTGAATCATATGCAACATGACACGTTGTTTCTTATGGTGAATCATATGCAACATGACACGTTTCTTATGGTGAATCATATGCAACATGACACGTTTCTCATGGTGAATCATATGCAACATGACACGTTTCTCATGGTGAATCATATGCAACATGACACGTTGTTTCTCATGGTGAATCATATGCAACATGACGCGTTTCTTATGGTGAATCATATGCAACATGACGCGTTTCTCATGGTGACTCATATGCAAGATGAGACGTTGTTTCTCATGGCGAATCATATGCAACATGACACGTTTCTTATGGTGAATCATATGCAACATGACACGTTTCTCATGGTGAATCATATGCAACATGACGCGTTTCTTATGGTGACTCATATGCAAGATGAGATGTTGTTTCTCATGGTGAATCATATGCAAGATGAGACGTTGTTTCTCATGGTGAATCATATGCAACATGACACGTTGTTTCTCATGGTGAATATGGCTTGTCTAAACGTCCATACGCTGAGTGAGAGAGAAGCTACGACTTCTCTGAGTGACAGAGGGAGGGAGAAGCTACTACTTCTCTGAGTGAGGGAGGGAGAAGCTACTACTTCTCTGAGTGAGGGAGGGAGGGAGAAGCTACTACTTCTCTGAGTGACAGAGGGAGGGAGAAGCTACTACTTCTCTGAGTGAGGGAGGGAGAAGCTACTACTTCTCTGAGTGAGGGAGGGAGAAGCTACTACTTCTCTGAGTGACAGAGGGAGGGAGGGAGGGAGGTTCGGAGGGAAGGAGGGAGGGGAGGGAGGGGGGGGAGAAGCTACTACTTCTCTGATTGAGGGAGGGAGAAGCTACTACTTCTCTGAGTGACAGAGGGAGGGAGGGAGGGAGCGAGGGTCGGAGGGAAGGAGGGGGGGGGGGAGAGCTCACTGGGCAAAAACTGGTTGAATCAATGTTGTTTCCACGTGATTTCAACACCAGTGACAGTGACAAAGCCACTTAACAACAGTGACAAAGCCACTTAATGGGGTTTCCAGCACACTTCAGTTCAGTGTGCACACAGAGGTCGTACCACTACAGTTCAGTGTGCACACACAGAGGTCGTACCACTACAGTTCAGTGTGCACACACAGAGGTCGTACCACTACAGTTCAGTGTGCACACAGAGGTCGTACCACTACAGTTCAGTGTGCACACACAGAGGTCGTACCACTACAGTTCAGTATGCACACACAGAGGTCGTACCACTACAGTTCAGTGTGCACACACAGAGGTCGTACCACTACAGTTCAGTGTGCAAACACAGAGGTCGTACCGCTACAGCAACAGATTGACTTGTATTCTCAGAGGGCAATACGAGGGGGAGTTGTGCTGACGCTGTTGTTGCTGCCACAGTCCCATGCCCTTGAGAGTTCCAACCTTTAACTGCAGTGGGTTGAATCAGGGTCACACAGTGTTTCTTGGTAGTCTTAAACAAATCTACTTTGAAACAAAAGTATCAGTGGTGGAAAAAGTACTCAATTGTCATACTAAAGATGCCTTAATAGAAAATGATTCAAGTAAAAGTGAAAGTCACCAAGTAAAATAGTACTTGAGTAAAATTTTAAAGTATCTTGTTTTAAATGTACTTAAGTATCAGTGGTGGAAAAGTACTCAATTGTCATACTAAAGTAAAAGTAAATGATATACATCAAATTCCTTATAAATGAAGCAAACCAGACGGCACAATCTTTTACATTTACGGACAGACAGATGGCATACTTCAATACTCAGACATCATTTACAAATGCAGTATTATATTTAGTGAGTCCGCCAGATCAGAGGCATACTCCCATACTCAGACATCATTTACAAATGCAGTATTATATTTAGTGAGTCCGCCAGATCAGAGGCATACTCCCATACTCAGACATAATTTACAAATGCAGTATTATATTTAGTGAGTCCGCCAGATCAGAGGCATACTTCAATACTCAGACGTCATTTACAAATGCAGTATTATATTTAGTGAGTCCGCCAGATCAGAGGCATACTCCAATACTCAGACATCATTTACAAATGCAGTATTATATTTAGTGAGTCCGCCAGATCAGAGGCATACTCCAATACTCAGACATCATTTACAAATGCAGTATTATATTTAGTGAGTCCGCCAGATCAGAGGCATACTCCCATACTCAGACATCATTTACAAATGCAGTATTATATTTAGTGAGTCCGCCAGATCAGAGGCATACTTCAATACTCAGACGTCATTTACAAATGCAGTATTATATTTAGTGAGTCCGCCAGATCAGAGGCATACTCCAATACTCAGACATCATTTACAAATGCAGTATTATATTTAGTGAGTCCGCCAGATCAGAGGCATACTCCAATACTCAGACATCATTTACAAATGCAGTATTATATTTAGTGAGTCCGCCAGATCAGAGGCATACTCCAATACTCAGACATCATTTACAAATGCAGTATTATATTTAGTGAGTCCGCCAGATCAGAGGCATACTCCAATACTCAGACATAATTTACAAATGCAGTATTATATTTAGTGAGTCCGCCAGATCAGAGGCATACTCCCATACTCAGACATCATTTACAAATGCAGTATTATATTTAGTGAGTCCGCCAGATCAGAGGCATACTTCAATACTCAGACGTCATTTACAAATGCAGTATTATATTTAGTGAGTCCGCCAGATCAGAGGCATACTCCAATACTCAGACATCATTTACAAATGCAGTATTATATTTAGTGAGTCCGCCAGATCAGAGGCATACTCCAATACTCAGACATCATTTACAAATGCAGTATTATATTTAGTGAGTCCGCCAGATCAGAGGCATACTCCCATACTCAGACATCATTTACAAATGCAGTATTATATTTAGTGAGTCCGCCAGATCAGAGGCATACTTCAATACTCAGACGTCATTTACAAATGCAGTATTATATTTAGTGAGTCCGCCAGATCAGAGGCATACTCCAATACTCAGACATCATTTACAAATGCAGTATTATATTTAGTGAGTCCGCCAGATCAGAGGCATACTCCAATACTCAGACATCATTTACAAATGCAGTATTATATTTAGTGAGTCCGCCAGATCAGAGGCATACTCCAATACTCAGACATCATTTACAAATGCAGTATTATATTTAGTGAGTCCGCCAGATCAGAGGCATACTCCAATACTCAGACATCATTTACAAATGCAGTATTATATTTAGTGAGTCCGCCAGATCAGAGGCATACTCCAATACTCAGACATCATTTACAAATGCAGTATTATATTTAGTGAGTCCGCCAGATCAGAGGCATACTCCAATACTCAGACATCATTTACAAATGCAGTATTATATTTAGTGAGTCCGCCAGATCAGAGGCATACTCCAATACTCAGACATCATTTACAAATGCAGTATTATATTTAGTGAGTCTGCCAGATCAGAGGCATACTCCAATACTCAGACATCATTTACAAATGCAGTATTATATTTAGTGAGTCCGCCAGATCAGAGGCATACTCCAATACTCAGACATCATTTACAAATGCAGTATTATATTTAGTGAGTCCGCCAGATCAGAGGCAATAGTGATGACAACACATTATATTGATATGTGTGTGAATTGGACCATATTGCTGTCCTGCCTGAGCGTTCAAGGTGTAACAAGTACTTTTGGGTGTCATGGAAAATGTATGGAGTAAAAAAGTACATTATTTTCTTTAAGAATGTAGTGAAGTAAAAGTAAAGTACAGATACCTAAAAAAAACGATTTAAGTAGTACTTTAAAGTATTTTTATTTAAGTAATTCACATCTCTGAAAAGTATACACCTCACACACATGATTACAGGCGTAAAAAAAGACGCCTGTACCATGTCAGATATAGAGTTGAAATGTGTTACATTTTGAGTTGGAAACACTAGATTTTTGACTGTTTAAAAAAAAAAGTATTCATTATGAAATTATGAAAAACATGAATAACATTCCACCCATGAGGCCCCTAGGTAATTTGACTACGGGAAATGACTACTAAACGGGCCTGGCTTGGTCACTAGCTGATAGGGCTGGTGACACAGAGGTTCTAAAGTATATAAAACATTATTGTGGAACTAGATGTTTTGGACATGAAGTGTGAAAAGGCTATATAGTATACCAAAAATCCATATTGGGCTTTTACAATCATTGCATTTGTCCCACAAATGTTAAAAAGTAAGCGTTTGAAACAGTGGCCAGGGAAATAAAACCAAAGCATGGGCTGCTGTCATACCTTGTGTCCATAGACTGCTTACAGGGTAAGGAAACTAATGCAGTATGTCATTTTGTAATTTGGGTGAACGATCCTTCTAAAGTACCACAGAATTGCTCACAATAAATATTTTTATTTTTCTTTTTTTTTTACCCCTTTTTCTCCCCAATTTCATGATATCCAATTGGTAGTTACAGTCTTGTCCCATCGCTGCAACTCCCGTACGGACTCAGGAGAGGCCAAGGTAGAGAGCTGTACATCCTCCAAAACACGACCCTTCTTGACACATTGCTTGCTTAACCCGGAAGCCAGCCGCACCGGTGTGTCGGAGGAAGCACCTTACAACTAGCGACCATGTCAGAGTGCATGTGCCCGGCCCGCCACAGGAGTTACTAGAGGGCAATGGGACCAGGACATCCGGCCGGCCAAACCCTCCCCTAACCCGGACAGCGATGGGCCAATTGTGCGCTTCCTCATGGGTCTCCCTGTCGCGGCTGGCTGCGACACAGCCTGGGATCAAACCATGCTCTGTAGTGACATAGCTAGCACTGTGATGCAGTGCCTTAGACCGCTGTGCCACTCAAGAGGCCCACAATAAATTATTTTGAACACCAATCTGTTTCTGTAAACATCCTGTAGCACATCTGGGACTGAAACAATGGATTTCACACCAGGATCACAATGAAATATACAGACCATACACAGTATCACAGAGAGAGAACCAACAGGATAGCGGAGGCTGCAGTCCCAATCCAATTCCAAGCTGTCAGGTAAGATTAGGATCAGAAAGGGTCCATCACTGGGTCACATCTTCAGGTATAAGAGTTCGCTTTCAATTATCATCTAGTTTAAATGAGTGTCTACCTGCTAATGGAAGTTCAGAAACATACCAGCCAAAAAATGCCAGAATAAAAAACTTACGTTCATTGTGAACTATTTATTAATCTTGATGTTATTTTGTATTTTGCAACATCATGAATGCCAACTAAACAATGCAAAATATATGTTCTAGTAACCCAAGTAAAGCAAAAAAAGATATGTATTGGAAGTGTCACAGTGATAATGGTATGAGATAATGGTATGAGATAATGGTATAATGGTGAGGAAATCCAACTCAAATATTTTTTGTACAATGCAATTCTATTGCCAATGCATTTCACCTAGACAAAGTTACAAGATAGGATGGTCACATTTTTAGGTAATAATGCCTATCTGGTCCTGGTTTCTATGGAAACAGATGCACCTTTGTCCTACTTTTTTACTCTGTGGGAGGAAGAATACAGTATGAACATTGATTGTCCTCTTTAGTTTGTTTTGATGGATGCTCTGCCTAAAAGTAATAGAGTTTGCACGGAGTCCTGCCTCGGTGGTCAATAAAGAGTCTAGGATGCTGTGCGCGTTATATTCTGGGGGTGGTATTCCAAAGCAGAGGAAAGTTGAAATAGGATATTTGAATAGTGTGAGTGTGTGATGATCCTATGTGGAAGATCCGCATTAGAGCGCGCTTGACATTTTAAAGGTGATTTCCAATTGAGCCGACACATGTATTAAATGGTGCCGGAGCAGAAGGCAGACGTTTTACGTGCCCCCAACCAATTGTGTTTTTCAGTTTGTTTATCTGCGTTGTTTGTAACTTATTTTTTTACTATTTTGTACATAATGTTGCCACTACCGTCTCTTATGACCGAAAATAACTTCTAGACATCAGGACTGCAATTACTCACCACAGACTAGCGTAATCCTTTTTCTTCTTTAATGACTGACGAGCCCGAGGCGGAGGATATATGGCTCCCTCGGGAACAGGCCCCGACCCCAGTGATCTGCGTGAAGAGGAGGTGGAGAAAGAGAGGCCGGAGGTCGGGCTGCCTTCTGAGGAGTCGGAGGAGATCGAATAAACCCCCACTCCCCTCAATTCTGCTCGCAAAAATGCAATCTTTCGACAATAAAATGGACGAGTTATTGGGAAGATTAAACTACCAACGGGACATTAAAAACTGTAACATCTTATGCTTCACGGAGTCGTGGCTGAATGACGGCAATATGGTTGGTTATACGATGTACCGGCAGGATAGAACAGCGGCGTCTGGTAAGACAGCTGTTGCACAATGTCTAAGGAAGTCTCGAGCTATTGCATGATAAGCTGCAGACCACATTACCTACCGAGAGAGTTTTAATCTATATTCTTTGTAGCTGTTTACATACCACCACAGTCAGAGGCTGGCACTAAGATAGCATCAAATGAGCTGTATTCCGCCATAAGCAAACAAGAAAATGTTCATCCAGAGGTGGCGCTCCTAGTAGCCGGGGACTTTAATGCAGGGAAATTTAAATCAGTTTTACCTCATTTCTATCAGCATGTTAAATGTGCAACCAGAGGGAAAATAACTCTGGACCACCTATACTCCACACACAGACATGCATACCAAGCTCTCCCTCACCCTCCATTTGGCAAATCTGACCATAATTCTTTCTACCTGATTACTGCTTGCAAGCAGAAATTAAGCAGGAAGCACCCGTGACTAGATCGATAAAAAAGTGGTCAGATGAAGCAGATGCTATGCTACAGGACTGTTTTGCTAGCACAGACTGGAATATGTTCCGGGATTCCTCCAATTGCATTGAGGAGTACACCACATCTGTCATTGGCTTCATCAATAAGTTAATCGATGACGCCGTCCCCACTGTGACCATATGTGCATACCCCAACCAGAAGCCATGGAATACAGGCAGCATCCGCACTGACCTAAAGGCTAGAGCTGCCACTTTCAAGGAGCGGGAAGCCTGGAAGCTTGAAGCTTATAAGAAATCCCGTTAAGCCCTTCGACGAACCATCAAACAGGCAAAGCATCAATACAGAACTAAGATCGAATCGTGCTACATTGGCTCGACGCTCGTCGGACGTGGCAAGGCCTGCAAACCATTACAAAGGGAAACACAGCCGAAAGCAGCCCATTGAAACGAGCCTACTGGACCAGCTAAACTACTTCTCACTTCGAGGCAAATAACACTGAAACATGCATGAGAGCACCTGCTTTCTGTCTGTGACGACTGTGTGAACGCTCTCCGCAGCCGATGTAACTAAGACCATTAGACAGGTCAACATTTACAAGGCAGCAGGGCCAGATGGATTACCATGACGTGTACTGTGAGTATGCGCTGACCAACTAGCAAGCGTCTTCACTGATATTTTCAAACTCGCCCTGTCCGAGTCTGTAATACCAACATGTTTTAAGCAGACCATCATAGTTCCTGTGCCCAACAACACTAAGGTAACCTTCCTAAATGACTACCAACCCGTAGCACTCACGTCTGTAGCCATGAAGTTATTTGAAAGTCTGGTCATGGCTCACATCAACACCATCATCCCAGAAACCCAAGACCCACTCCAATTTGCATACCACCCCAACAGATCCACAGATGACGCAGTCTCTGTTGCACTCCACACTGTCCCACCTGGACAAAAGGAACACCTATGTGAGAATGTTGTTCATTGACTACAGCTCAGTGTTCAACACCATAGTGCCCTCAAAGCTTATCACTAAGCTAAGGACCCTGGGACTAAACACCTCCCTCTGCAACTGGATCCTGGACTTCCTGACGGGCCATCCCCAGGTGGTAAGTATAGGTAACAACACACCCGCCACGCTAATCCTCAACACAGGGGCCCCTCACTGGTGCGTGCTCAGTTCCCTCCTGTACTCCCAGTTCACTCATGACTGCACGGCCAGGCACAACTCCAACACCATCATTAAATTTGACGATGACACAACAGTGGTAGGCCTGATCACCGACAACAACGAGACAGCCTATAGGGAGGAGGTCAGAGACCTGGCCGTGTGGTGCCAGGACAACAACCTCTCCCTCAACGTGATCAAGACAAAGGAGATGATTGTGGACTACAGGAAAAAGAGGACCGAGCACGTCCCCATTCTCATTGACAGGGCTGCAGTGGAGCAGGTTGAGAGCTTCAAGTTCCTTGGTGTCCACATCACCAACAAACTAGCATGGTCCAAGCACACCATGACAGTCGTGAAGCGGGCACGACAAAACCCATTCCCCTCAGGAGACTGAAAAGATTTGGCATGTGTCCTCAGATCCTCAAAAGGTTCTACAGCTGCACCATCGAGAGCATCACTGCCTGGTATGGCAACTGCTCTGCTTCCGACTGCAAGCCACTACAGAGGGTAGTGCGAACGGCCCAGTACATCACTGGGGCCAAGCTTCCTGCCATCCAGGACCTCTATACCAGGCGGTGTCAGAGGAAGGCCCTAAAAATTATCAAAGACTCCAGCCACCCTAGTCATAGACTTTCTCTCTGCTACCACATGGCAAGCGGTACCGGAGCACCAAGTCTAGTTCCAAGAGGCTTCGAAATAGCTTCTACCCCCAAGCCATAAGACTCCTGAACAGTTAATCAAATGGCTACCCAGACTACCCAGACTGAGTGCACGTAAAGAAGTGAGAAATTCTAAGAATTTGCAATGTCCTTGTACTTGAAATGGCAAGAATGTATCTACTTCATTGTTTGTCTCTCTCTCTCTCTAGTATCAAACTGTCTGTGCAATGGACAGCGGCTGCTTTCTGGAAGAGTCCAATAAGTAGGTTGGTAAACATGGTTAGAAATAGATTTGTTGTGATAAAGTTAAGTAACATTGTTTCCATGGAAACAGACCTGTCTCTACTGTGTGTTGTTTAAGACGTTGTTCAGTCCAAGGCTGACTGTTGACAACACCATCGTAGGTCAGTCCTCAACTAAACAGACAGCCATTAACATTGCACTATCCAGTGACCTTGCTGGTCTAGTGGTAGCAACCTCTGACACATACTTTCGAAACGGGCCTACTGCCCTTCAACCTATTTCCATCTTTCCCCATTGTCATCGTCTCTATATCTTTTTTTGGAAAACACTTTAAAAATAAATATTGAACTATCCATGGGCACATTTCGCGTCTGAGGAGAAATATGATGCCAGCTTTAGGATCAACATCACCAAGTCCAAGGCTAAACGTTTTTGTTATTGCTCTCAGAATATCTTATTATAAACGCTATACTATGTTTTGTTTTTCGAACACTTCTTTCACAGACAGATAGATAGCTGTTATTTAGTCAGGATCTTGACAGTATATGAAACCTTTTTATAATGCATTTCTCTCCAAAGCTTATATGCTTTAGCATCATCATTTTTACTAATTTTTGCAATATTTCAAAGAGAAGTGTATACTGTTAATTCCTGATCCAAAATACTGTACATATACATTAAAGTAGAGTTATGTTAAAGCTAGAGTCCATAATTGAAACAATAACAAATCGGACACCCGCCTCTGTTTTTGTAAAATTGCGAAGAAACCATTTTCAAATTCATAGACAACTCTATGGATACAAGGACTGACCATACATGACATAACAAAATAGTTTTATCCATGTTTTGAGGCTATACAGTGTTTATTTACATTTACATTATTTGCAAACATTGGAGTAAAACAAACAAATACATTTTCAAAAGTCAAAAAATGTTTGAAGCAACTAAGGATTCTAGCTTTAATGCAAAACGAGCGGGCAAATATCATTCAACACAAGCCCACAAGCAAACATCTATGGCAAAAAAAAGAATTGTGAGGGAGTGCACACTGCTTTTGATGCAGAGAGGAAACTATACAGCAGGTGTCATTGCAGCGCTCTTTTACACAGTTTCCTCTGTAGAACCACCTTAGCCTTGCTCTGAACTGTTGTATGCAGTATCCATAAAGATCTGGGGTACAAAGGAAGCAGAAGGGCACCAATAGTCATCCCTCTCTATGTGATTTCTAGGTGAACAACCCATAGTTTACGTAGTGGAGTTATTTGGGTACAGATAAGTACTTATATTTTGTTAAGACTTGAGTACTGATCTCCCCGCCCCCTTGCCCTCAGACTGAGTACTGATCTCCCCGCCCCCTTGCTCTCAGACTGAGTACTGATCTCCCCGCCCCCTTGCCCTCAGACTGAGTACTGATCTCCCCGCCCCCTTGCCCTCAGACTGAGTACTGATCTCCCCACCCCCTTGCCCTAAGACTGAGTACTGATCTCCCCGCCCCCGCCCCCTTGCCCTAAGACTGAGTACTGATCTCCCCGCCACCTTGCCCTCAGAAAAGCCTAAATTTGTCGGAACATGGACAAGTTGGCTAGATGTCCTTTGGGTTGTGGACCCTTCTTGATAGACACTGGAAACTGTTGAGAGTGAAAAACCCAGTAGGGTTGCAATTCTTGACACAAACCAGTGCACCTGACACCTACTACCATACCCCGTTCAAAGGCACTTAAATATTTTGTCTTGCCCATTCACCCTCTGAATGGCACACATACACAATCCATGTCTCAATTGTCTCAAGGCTTTAAAATCCTTCTGTAGCTACCCCTTTCCTGCAGTCAAATGACCAAATCTAGTGGCATCATGGGTGGAATGTTAATATTTTTCATAATTTAGAAATGAATACACTTTATTTTTTTTTAACTGCAGAAATTCCGGTGTTTCTATGTCAAACCGTTTTGTTATATTTCAGTCTTCTGTGATGTATATAAAGTGTAATATTGGGATTGCAAACTGAAAATTGAATACATTTAAACTATATCTGACATGGTACAGGTGTCTTCTTCTTTTTTAAGCCCATAACCATGAGTGTGAGGTTTATACTTTTGTTTCAAAGTGGATTTGTTTAAGACTACCAAGAATCACTCTGTGTGACCCTGATTTAGCCTACTGCAGTAAAGGTTAGTACATTTTACGTTGGGGCAAATCAAGTTTGACATTTTAAAGTGGAAACGATCAACTGTAGAAACCTTTTTAATCCTTGAATACATTACAAGTTTGCATTTCCTGCACAGCAAATGAGGTAATCAAATGAAGATCCTACATCTGCATTAAGCATAATGTCTGTTCCACACAGCTATGCCAAAGAGGACTGTGATCAGTGGGAAGGCTGTTGCAGTGTATTGTCGAACGAACACTGGACACTGTCACAGCAGAACTCAAGTGACAAGCTACAGTAGAATGATGCCAAAAAGTATGAAAAAGTACACAAATGTCTGCACTCTCTACTGTAAGTCGCTCTGGATAAGAGCTTCTCCTAAATGACTAAAATGCATGTGTCATGGACTGGCCAGTGTCACAGTTGTCACGGCTAAACTGGTGCCAGTGTACCAGGGGAAACGTGTCATTTGCCTAAGTCAACAATGTCCATTCATAGGTTCCACTATCTGTGGCTATTGATCACGGAACATTATACGGGGAATGCTTTTTCCCGTGATGGAAATTGTGCTACATCCAAATTCAATGTGATGTTATGTCGTAGGGTTGTGGCATACGCTGAAGGTTGCACGAGTAACAAATTAGTATTTTTTGTAGCCACAGTATTTTCTTTAAAGGGCACAATGCAGTCATTTTTATGTCAATATCAAATCATTTCTGGGTAACAATTAAGTACCATACTGTGATTGTTTTCAATTAAAGTAAAAAATATATATATATTTTTTTAAATGCTTCTAAGCAAGAGCAATTTCTCAAGCATTAATTTTGCTAGGACTGTCTGAGAGTGGTCTTAGTGGGGAGGGGGAACTAGCTGCTATTGGCAGAGAGGCATGGAACTCTCTTTATTATTGGTCTATTATCTAATTTACTGCCTGGTAATGTCACCAGACAGGACAAAACTCCATCTCACCTAAACAGGCTGAAATTACAGGCTGCATTTTTCAAACAGCTCATACACTAAAAGGGCATTATCATCATAGTATTATGTCTTTAATGAAACTGTAGACTGTCCATCTATCCCTTCTCTCTTTCTCCCTCTCAGTTTGTCCTTCCCTCCCATCTCATTCTTTCTCATGTTTCTTTCTCTTAACTGTTTGTGTTTGGAAACACTATGTGCTTCTCTGTGACAAGTCCTCCTGGAACATAGTGATGCAGCCTTTGTACTTTCTCTGAGTGGAGAGAGTGACCTAGGCAAGCAATGGCAGTTTCCTACAGTTTTTGCACACACACACACACACACACACACACACACTGCAGTAGTGTGTTTACACAAGGCATGGGCAGAGCCAGAACAGCTGAGAGCTCGCAACGTGCCTGCTATCCTTTTGTCATGTCTGATCAACATCAAAAGAGCCTCCGTTACTGTAATGGGGGAAGAAGAGCCTATGTTACTGTAATGGGGGTAAGAAGAGCCTCCGTTACTGTAATGGGGGAAGAAGAGCCTCTGGTACTGTAATGGGGGTAAGAAGAGCCTCCGTTACTGTAATGGGGGAAGAAGAGCCTCTGTTACTGTAATGGGGGGAAGAAGAGCCTCTGTTACTGTAATGGGGGGAAGAAGAGCCTCCGTTACTGTAATGGGGGGAAGAAGAGCCTCCGTTACTGTAATGGGGGAAGAAGATCCTCTGTTACTGTAATGGGGGGAAGAAGAGCCTCCGTTACTGTAATGGGGGAAGAAGAGCCTCTGTCACTGTAATGGGGGAAGAAGAGCCTCCGTTGCTGTAATGGGGGAAGAAGAGCCTCTGTTACTGTAATGGGGGTAGAAGGGCATCCATTACTGTAAATTGGGTGGGGTGGGGTGGGGGGGGGGGGGGGGCTCCAGCACTGTAATGGAGGGGGGGAAGGGCCTCCGTTACTGCAATGGGTGCTCCGTTATTGTAATGGGGGGGAGAAGGGCCTCTGTCACTGTAAAGGGGGGAAGAAGAGCCTCTGTCACTGTAATGGGGGGGAAGAAGAGCCTCTGTTACTGTAATGGGGGGAAGAAGAGCCTCTGTCACTGTAATGGGGGGAAGAAGAGCCTCTGTCACTGTAATGGGGGAAGAAGGGCCTCCGTTACGTTAATGGGGGGGAAGAAAGGCCTCTGTTACTGTAATGGGGGAAGAAGAGCCTCTGTTACTGTAATGGGGGAAGAAGGGCCTCTGCCACTGTCACTGTAATGGGGGGAAGAAGAGCCTCTGTTACTGTAATGGGGGAAGAAGGGCCTGCGTTACGTTAATGGGGAGAAGAAAGACCTCTGTTACATTAATGGGGGGAAGAAAGGCCTCCGTTACGGTAATGGGGGAAGAAGGGCCTCCGTTACGTTAATGGGGGGAAGGATGGCCTCTGTTACTGTAATGGGGGAAGAAGAGCCTCTGCCACTGTCACTGTAATGGGGGGAAGAAGAGCCTCTGTTACTGTAATGGGGGGAAGAAGAGCCTCTGTTACTGTAATGGGGGAAGAAGGGCCTCCGTTACGTTAATGGGGGGAAGAAAGGCGTTGCTGTAATATGAGGGAGAAAGGCCCCCGTCAGTGTAATGGGGGTGGTGGGGGATGAAGGGCCTTGTGTACTGTAATGGGGGTAAGAAGGGCCTCCGTTACTGTAATGGGGTGGGAGGAGCCTCTGTTGCTATAAGGTGTGAAGAAGACTTCTGTTACTGTAATAGGGGAAGAAGACTTCTGTTACTGTAATGGGGGTAAGAAGAGCCTCCGTTACTGTAATGGGGGAAGAAGAGCCTCTGTCACTGTAATGGGGGAAGAAGAGCCTCCGTTGCTGTAATGGGGGAAGAAGAGCCTCTGTTACTGTAATGGGGGAAGAAGAGCCTATGTTACTGTAATGGGGGTAAGAAGAGCCTCCGTTACTGTAATGGGGGAAGAAGAGCCTCTGGTACTGTAATGGGGGTAAGAAGAGCCTCCGTTACTGTAATGGGGGAAGAAGAGCCTCTGTTACTGTAATGGGGGGAAGAAGAGCCTCTGTTACTGTAATGGGGGGAAGAAGAGCCTCCGTTACTGTAATGGGGGGAAGAAGAGCCTCCGTTACTGTAATGGGGGAAGAAGATCCTCTGTTACTGTAATGGGGGGAAGAAGAGCCTCCGTTACTGTAATGGGGGAAGAAGAGCCTCTGTCACTGTAATGGGGGAAGAAGAGCCTCCGTTGCTGTAATGGGGGAAGAAGAGCCTCTGTTACTGTAATGGGGGTAGAAGGGCATCCATTACTGTAAATTGGGTGGGGTGGGGTGGGGGGGGGGGGGGGGGCTCCAGCACTGTAATGGAGGGGGGGAAGGGCCTCCGTTACTGCAATGGGTGCTCCGTTATTGTAATGGGGGGGAGAAGGGCCTCTGTCACTGTAAAGGGGGGAAGAAGAGCCTCTGTCACTGTAATGGGGGGGAAGAAGAGCCTCTGTTACTGTAATGGGGGGAAGAAGAGCCTCTGTCACTGTAATGGGGGGAAGAAGAGCCTCTGTCACTGTAATGGGGGAAGAAGGGCCTCCGTTACGTTAATGGGGGGGAAGAAAGGCCTCTGTTACTGTAATGGGGGAAGAAGAGCCTCTGTTACTGTAATGGGGGAAGAAGGGCCTCTGCCACTGTCACTGTAATGGGGGGAAGAAGAGCCTCTGTTACTGTAATGGGGGAAGAAGGGCCTGCGTTACGTTAATGGGGAGAAGAAAGACCTCTGTTACATTAATGGGGGGAAGAAAGGCCTCCGTTACGGTAATGGGGGAAGAAGGGCCTCCGTTACGTTAATGGGGGGAAGGATGGCCTCTGTTACTGTAATGGGGGAAGAAGAGCCTCTGCCACTGTCACTGTAATGGGGGGAAGAAGAGCCTCTGTTACTGTAATGGGGGGAAGAAGAGCCTCTGTTACTGTAATGGGGGAAGAAGGGCCTCCGTTACGTTAATGGGGGGAAGAAAGGCGTTGCTGTAATATGAGGGAGAAAGGCCCCCGTCAGTGTAATGGGGGTGGTGGGGGATGAAGGGCCTTGTGTACTGTAATGGGGGTAAGAAGGGCCTCCGTTACTGTAATGGGGTGGGAGGAGCCTCTGTTGCTATAAGGTGTGAAGAAGACTTCTGTTACTGTAATAGGGGAAGAAGACTTCTGTTACTGTAGTAGGGGAAGAAGACTTCTGTTACTGTAAGGGGGAATAAGACTTCTGTTACTGTAGTAGGGGAAGAAGACTTCTGTTACTGTAATAGGGGAATAAGACTTCTGTTACTGTAGTAGGGGAAGAAGACTTCTGTTACTGTAAGGGGTGAAGAAGACTTCTGTTACTGTAAGGGGGAAGAAGACTTTATTAATTTCTCTCTAAGAATATTGGCTAAAGAAATGCATCAGTCATGGCATTTGGCTCTGTAGGGGTTTGGCAAAAGTAGCAGAATATTTTATTTTGACAATTTAGACAGTAGATTGAAAAACATCCTTAACTGTTTGTTTGTGTGGAATAGATATACACAGTTTATCTAACATTTTGGTGTTCTCGTTCCCTCTGGCCTGTCGACGCTTAGCGTACCTGTGAGTGATTTGTATTATCCAGTACTTCTGCTTTCTATGGTCCCTCAGCACCTTCTGTGCCAATTTCTGTTCATATTTACGTTGTAGTCCTTACCACTCGTCCACTTCACAAAGTAATCCCATAATTGTGAATGGATCTTTGGTTGGAATGGGAAGGCCAACTCATACGTGTGCGTCACATGGACGAATGTTGGGTGTCACGATACGTCTTACGACGTCTCATTCAAGGACCTGGGATTCTTTCTCTGTGTTACAAACCTACAGTATCAAAGACACATGGTTCTGTTAGTTGGAATCCCTGTTTATGTTGTAATGAATGAGAGTGCACTTGCGCGAACCGCAACGAGCTGCACAAAAGCGTTTACATCTAGTACAGTGGACTTTGGAACTAATTTAGGAACTGATAATATAGTTAGGAAGTCATTTGTCTTTCCAGGACAAGAAAATACAGAAAATACGGGTGAAGACAGGCTAATTACAGTGCTTAACAACCACCCTCACAAGTGTATCATTACACACAGGAATCACCAAGGGAAACAAGTGATGTTTTTGTGGCCGCAAACAAATCGCTTCCATAGTCTGCAGAGAGTGAAGAAATGGAAAGATGGCTTGTGTCCACCTACTTTGGTTATTCAGAAATACACACGTTCCCCGAGGACCACTGGCCCCTCTGCTTTCAGTTCAGAAAAAAAACACTCTCAAGCTAGTTGGTTATTTTGGGTCGTAATTGCAGCTTCCCAAACACGTGTACAAATAGCTTAGCCCATGTCTTTGGCAGGATAACTTGTAACATGTGGAAATGACTAGGAGCAACTCGAGAATTGTGGTTTAGTGTTGATTGACTTAAGCCTGAACGCACTGTATTCTAAGGTTAGAAGATGTTAGATGTTACTACCATTTCCAGGTTTTCTCCATCTTACAGTGCCTTATGAAAGTATTGAGACCCCTTGACTTTTTCCAAATTTTGTTACATTACAGCCTTACTTTAAAATTGATTAATTACATTTTTTTTAATTGTCAGCAATTTGCAGACAATAACCTATAATGACATCACAATATCCCATAATGACATCACAATATCCCATAATGACAAAGAAAAAACTGATTTTTTTAATCTTTTGCAAATGCATTAAATATTAAAAACAGAAATACCTTATTTACATAAGTATTCAGACCCTTTACTATGAGAGTCGAAATTATCCTTGAGATGTTTCTACAACTTGAATACCTGTAGTAAATTCAAATTGATTGGACATGATTTGGAAAGGCACACACCTGTATATATAAGGTCCCACAGTTGACAGTGCATGTCAATTGTCTGTAGAGCGCAGAGACAGGATTGTGTAGATGAACAGATCTGGGGAAGAGTACCAAAAAATGTCTGCAGCATTGAAGGTCCCCAAGAACACAGTGGACTCCATCATTCTTAAATGGAAGAAGTTTGGAACCACTAAGACCCTTCCTAGAGCTGGCCGCCCAGCCAAACTAAGCAATTGGGGGAGAAGGACCTTCGTCAGGGAGGTGACCAAGAACCCGAGATGGGAGAACCTTCCAGAAGGACAACCATTTTTGCAGCATTCCACCAATCAGGCTTTTATGGTAGAGTGGCCAGACGGAAGGCACTCCTCAGTAAAAGGCACATGACAGCCCGCTTGGAGTTTGCCAAAAAGCACCTGAAAACTCTCAGACCATGAGAAACAAGATTCTCTGGTCTGATGAAACCAAGATTTAACTATTTGGCCTGAATGCCAAGCATCACGTCTGAAGGAAACCTGGCACCAGGTTTTTCAGCGGCAGGGACTGGGAGACTAGTCATGATCTCACTTCCGGCGCCAACAGAGATGGCCGCCTCGCTTCGCGCTCCTAGGAAACTATGCAGTTTTTTGTTTTTTTACGTGTTATTTCTTACATTAGTACCCCAGGTCATCTTAGGTTTCATTACATACAGTCGAGAAGAACTACTGAATATAAGATCAGCGTCAACTCACCATCAGTACGACCAAGAATATGTTTTTCGCGACGCGGATCCTGTGTTCTGCCTTACAAACAGGACAACGGAGTGGACCCTATGCAGCGACCCAAAAAAACGACTCCGAAAGAGAGGGAAACGAGGCGGTCTTCTGGTCAGACTCCGGAGACGGGCACACCGTGCACCACTCCCTAGCATTCTTCTTGCCAATGTCCAGTCTCTTGACAACAAGGTTGATGAAATCCGAGCAAGGGTAGCATTCCAGAGGGACATCAGAGACTGTAACTTCCTTTGCTTCACTGAAACATGGCTCACTGGAGAGACTCTATCCGAAGCGGTGCAGCCAACATGTTTCTCCACGCATCGCGCTGACAGAAACAAACATCTTTCTGGTAAGAAGAGGGGCGGGGGCGTATGCCTCATGGCCAACGTGACATGGTGTGATGAAAGAAACATACAGGAACTCAAATCCTTCTGTTCACCTGATTTAGAATTCCTCACAATCAAATGTAGACCGCATTATCTACCAAGAGAATTCTCTTCGATTATAACCACAGCCGTATATATCTCCCCCCAAGCAGACACATCGATGGCTCTGAACGAACTTTATTTAACTCTCTGCAAACTGGAAACGATTTATCCGGAGGCTGCATTCATTGTAGCTGGGGATTTTAACAAGGCTAATCTGAAAACAAGACTCCCTAAATTTTATCAGCATATCGATTGCGCAACCAGGGGTGGAAAGACCTTGGATCATTGTTACTCTAACTTCCGCGACGCATATAAGGCCCTGCCCCGCCCCCCTTTCGGAAAAGCTGATCACGACTCCATTTTGTTGATCCCTGCCTACAGACAGAAACTAAAACAAGAGGCTCCCACGCTGAGGTCTGTCCAACGCTGGTCCGACCAAGCTGACTCCACACTCCAAGACTGCTTCCATCACGTGGACTGGGAGATGTTTCGTATTGCGTCAGATAACAACATTGACGAATACGCTGATTCGGTGTGCGAGTTCATTAGAACGTGCGTTGAAGATGTCATTCCCATAGCAATGATTAAAACATTCCCTAACCAGAAACCGTGGATTGATGGCAGCATGTGAAACTGAAAGCGCGAACCACTGCTTTTAATCAGGGCAAGGTGTCTGGTAACATGACCGAATACAAACAGTGCAGCTATTCCCTCCGCAAGGCTATCAAACAAGCTAAGCGCCAGTACAGAGACAAAGTAGAATCTCAATTCAACGGCTCAGACACAAGAGGCATGTGGCAGGGTCTACAGTCAATCACGGACTACAGGAAGAAATCCAGCCCAGTCACGGACCAGGATGTCTTGCTCCCAGGCAGACTAAATAACTTTTTTGCCCGCTTTGAGGACAATACAGTGCCACTGACACGGCCTGCAACGAAAACATGCGGTCTCTCCTTCACTGCAGCCGAGGGGAGTAAGACATATAAACGTGTTAACCCTCGCAAGGCTGCAGGCCCAGACGGCATCCCCAGCCGCGCCCTCAGAGCATGCGCAGACCAGCTGGCCGGTGTGTTTACGGACATATTCAATCAATCCCTATACAGGTCTGCTGTTCCCACATGCTTCAAGAGGGCCACCATTGTTCCTGTTCCCAAGAAAGCTAAGGTAACTGAGCTAAACGACTACCGCCCCGTAGCACTCACATCCGTCATCATGAAGTGCTTTGAGAGACTAGTCAAGGACCATATCACCTCCACCCTACCTGACACCCTAGACCCACTCCAATTTGCTTACCGCCCAAATAGGTCCACAGACGATGCAATCTCAACCACACTGCACACTGCCCTAACCCATCTGGACAAGAGGAATACCTATGTGAGAATGCTGTTCATCGACTACAGCTCGGCATTCAACACCATAGTACCCTCCAAGCTCGTCATCAAGCTCGAGACCCTGGGTCTCGACCCTGCCCTGTGCAACTGGGTACTGGACTTCCTGACGGGCCGCCCCCAGGTGGTGAGGGTAGGCAACAACATCTCCTCCCCGCTGATCCTCAACACTGGGGCCCCACAAGGGTGCGTTCTGAGCCCTCTCCTGTACTCCCTGTTCACCCACGACTGCGTGGCCACGCACGCCTCCAACTCAATCATCAAGTTTGTGGACGACACAACAGTGGTAGGCTTGATTACCAACAACGACGAGACGGCCTACAGGGAGGAGGTGAGGGCCCTCGGAGTGTGGTGTCAGGAAAATAACCTCACACTCAACGTCAACAAAACTAAGGAGATGATTGTGGACTTCAGGAAACAGCAGAGGGAACACCCCCCTATCCACATCGATGGAACAGTAGTGGAGAGGGTAGCAAGTTTTAAGTTCCTCGGCATACACATCACAGACAAACTGAATTGGTCCACTCACACAGACAGCATCGTGAAGAAGGCGCAGCAGCGCCTCTTCAACCTCAGGAGGCTGAAGAAATTCGGCTTGTCACCAAAAGCACTCACAAACTTCTACAGATGCACAATCGAGAGCATCCTGGCGGGCTGTATCACCGCCTGGTATGGCAACTGCACCGCCCTCAACCGTAAGGCTCTCCAGAGGGTAGTGAGGTCTGCACAACGCATCACCGGGGGCAAACTACCTGCCCTCCAGGACACCTACACCACCCGATGTCACAGGAAGGCCATAAAGATCATCAAGGACATCAACCACCCGAGCCACTGCCTGTTCACCCCGCTATCATCCAGAAGGCGAGATCAGTACAGGTGCATCAAAGCTGGGACCGAGAGACTGAAAAACAGCTTCTATCTCAAGGCCATCAGACTGTTAAACAGCCACCACTAACACTGAGTGGCTGCTGCCAACACACTGACACTGACTCAACTCCAGCCACTTTAATAATGGGAATTGATGGGAAATGAATGTAAATATATCACTAGCCACTTTGAACAATGCTACCTTATATAATGTTACTTACCCTACATTATTCATCTCATATGCATACGTATATACTGTACTCTATATCATCGACTGTATCCTTATGTAATACATGTATCACTAGCCACTTTAAACTATGCCACTTTGTTTACATACTCATCTCATTTGTACATACTGTACTCGATACCATCTACTGTATCTTGCCTATGCTGCTCTGTACCATCACTCATTCATATATCCTTATGTACATATTCTTTATCCCCTTACACTGTGTACAAGACAGTAGTTTTGGAATTGTTAGTTAGATTACTTGTTATTACTGCATTGTCGGAACTAGAAGCACAAGCATTTCGCTACACTCGCATTAACATCTGCTAACCATGTGTATGTGACAAATAAAATTTGATTTGATTTGATTTGATCGAGGCAAAGATTAACTCAGCAAAGTACAGAGAGATCCTAGGTGAAAACCTGCTCCAGAGCTCTTAGGACCTCAGACTGGGGCAAAGGTTCACCTTACAACAGGACAACAGGACAAGCACACAGCCAAGACAACGCAGAAGTGGCTTCGGGACAAGTCTCTGAATGTCCTTAAGTGGCCCAGCCAGAGCCCGGACTTGAACCCGATCGAACAGCTCTGGAGAGACCTTGTAGCAACTCTCCCCATCCACCCTGACAGAGCTTGAGAGGATCTGCAGAGAAGAATCGGAGAATCTCCCTAAATACAGATGTGCCAAGCTTGTAGCGTCATACCCAATAAGACTTGAGGCTGTAATCGCTGCCAAACGTGCTTCAACAAAGTACTGAGTAAAGTGTCTGAATACTTATGTAAATGTAATATTTCCGTTTTTTTATTTTTTATAAATTAGCAAAAATGTTTAAAAACCTGTTTTTGGTTTGTCATTATGGGGTATTGTGTCTAGATTGATGAATGGAAAAAAAACAATTTATATTAATTTTTCAATAATGCTGCAATGTAACAAAAATTGGAAAAAGTCAAGGGGTCTGAATACTTTCTGAAGGCACTGTGTATCACCAATATCTCTAGTTGAACTGCTCATGTTTTCCTGAAAGAGAGCAGTGAATGTTGTCCTCCCTGTGTTACATGCCTAGTGTTTGTCCCTGGAGCAGATATTCTCTCCATTTGGATTGACCTCTCACCCCTTTGTGACAACATAATCAACATATCCCGTCAGAGCTGTAGGTAGCCTACAGAAAGGACCTCTAAGCTTCCCTCTTGTCACTTTCCTTATCTTTCCCTCTCTGCCTCCCTCCTCCCCCTCTGGTACACAACAGCTCCGTCAACCATCAAACAGTGACAGAGTCTTGGAAAGCTTTGACAGATCTGCCTTGGCATTCCTTCAGACACCCTGTTAGATTTCCAGTGAAATTGTAGAGCTACAAGGTGTGTACGTGTTTGAGAGAGAGAGAGAGAGAGAGAGAGAGAGAGAGAGAGAGAGAGAGAGAGAGAGAGAGAGAGAGAGAGAGAGAGAGAGAGAGAGAGAGAGAGAGAGAGAGAGAGAGAGAGAGAGAGAGAGAGAGAGAGAGAGATGGGGGTGTGGAGCATTTGACATCAGGAGACAGAGTGAGGCTTTAGGCACTATAGCACATGACAGGCACTGACAGGAATGGCAAATGCCAACATTGCCCTGTAAACTGACTCATTACGATTTATAGCGATGAACATGGCAGTTGCAGGCACAAAACATGACTGGCAATTAGGAATGAATTGGCAACCACAAAAAAGCTAGGTATGGCAGGCAAAGTAAATATCTGAATGCAAAACTTGTATTTTACCGGTCATTGGTTGTCCTGTCCTGCCTTCTGAAGAACCATGGTTGAATCACTTCTACTTTTTGACTACATCCGAAATGGCACCCTATTCCATTTATAGTGCACTACTTTTGACCAGAGCCCTGGCCACAGGTTGTGCACTAAATGGCAGTGTAGAACAACCTAAACTAGGTGTACTTGTCTCATAAGCAGAAACACATTTCCAGGAACATCCATAGGGCTCCAGAGTGGCGCAGCGGTCTAAGGCACTGCATCCCTGGTTCAAATCCAGGCTGTATCACTTCTGGCTGTGATTGGGAGTTCTGTAGGACAGCACACAATTGGCTGGGGTAGGCTGTCATTATAAATAAGAATTTGTTCTTAACTGACTTGCCTAGTTAAATAAAGGATACAAAAATAACATTGAGGCCCTTGATCCTGTTGAGACACAGCCCCAGGGCACAAAATGGTTAAATCAACATAGATCAACATAAATCAACATAAATCAACATTTCAATGTAAACTGTCCAAGTTGTGTGACTTATAATCTATTTGGAAAATACATTGGATTTGAAAAACATGATCAACTATTGCATTGTGGGTAAAATTTCACCCACAATATTATTTCACCATGGTAGTGGCGACACCTCTCACATTTTTGTTGTGTGTGCCTGTTATTTTGGCATTCATTTTGGTATTAATACGTGTCTCATATCAGTTTGCAAACAATGTCAAAATAAATAAATGATTTAGTTAATAAAGCAGCACAGAAACATGGTCTATTTTTTGCTTTCTTGAGCTCCAAAATGCAGATGTGCTCAGTGCTTTCTGAGGAGGTGGGGCACCCAGCAGAAAATACGGAGCGTAGGGGTTGGTAAAGTTCAGTAGTTGCACTGTGATTGGCTCAGTGTTCTGTCCCTCATGGGGACACTACGTCAAGCCCCTTGGCTTGAGTTACATTAGAAGTGCCCATCCAAGAAGGCTCAAGGTCACAGGTAAAATTACGTCAAATCACATTATACTGTATGTACAGTAGCTTTGATTGGACTGATCATATCAACATCATACTTTCAAAATCTTAGCTAGCAGTCATCATCATGAATCAAGTTGACAATCTACTGGCAAATCCTTTTCAATCCATATGAATAGAAATTATGAAGAGATATTATAGATAAAACGTATCGGTGCTCATTGGCCATTGTACATAAGCATTACACAACAAGTTGGAAATCACAAATTCAACAATGAGTGGTTTGAACGGAATGAGTGGCTAACATTGCAAAGCCATTTCTAGACTGCCATTCAGTGGAGTGGATGTGTGGTCCAAGTCTGGGTTTAGGGGTCTCTTTTCCAAGCTTAAAAGGATAAACATTCAACATCCGCCACACTGTCAATCCAGCATGACTTCTGCCACTATCAAAACAACTGGAAACTGGGTACTGGGAAAACTCAGACTTCTGTGAAATCGAGACAACTGGGAACTCTGAAAAAACGACAAGCTCCGACTGGGAAAACGGTCATCCAACTTGGAATTCTAAGTCGGGAACTCTGACCTTTTTCTAGAGCTCCGACCTGAAGATCACTTCTGTCATGATTCAGCCTTGTTTTTTCAGAGTTCCCAGTTGTCTTGAAAGCATCATAAATCCAAAGAATGCCAGACTTTGATGAGAAAGTTTGATGAAACATTTTTCCCACGCATCCTTCCTGTTCAAGTGAGCACAGCACAACAAGGTGTGTCCAAAAATGTCCTGTATGCTGCTGCATAAATGATGTAGTATGCTAGGGAGATATGTATACTGTAGCTAATAAAGTAATACTAAGTGTATGTTGTGTTGTAAGCTGTCAGTAGCCCATGTGCTTTAGCCAAGTAATTTGATCCCTTTTCCTCTCATAATTTAGCCTACTGTTCTGACTTGGTGGTGCACATGTAGCCTATAGCCTGTTTTAGAGAAATGACATCATCGAAAATTTGTAAGAGCATTCATTGTCTGCTTATATGCCCACTTTATTTATCCTACAGTTCTGACTTGGTGTACAGAGAGAGTACTGTAAGAATGGCCCATGCTCTGAATTCTGTCGCTGTACATTTCAAAAGTGCTGAATAAATAGTTATATTGACTACGTCCTTCCTTGCTCGCTCATTAATGTCTTAATCGAAATGACAGATTTCCTCTTATCAGCTCATCGTCCCCTTATGCCATAGTTTGTACATCTCAATTGTCAGTAGAAACCACATTTGTTTAAGCAAGTCAGCCATATCAGCTATGTTTTTTAAAAGGCAGTAAATTAAGCTGAGTGAACTGTTTCGCTGCCAGACAAGGCTCTGCTGATAGCCAGGTGTAACAGTGATAAGGTGTAGGGACTGTTGGTTGGCACTGCTGTTGGGACTCTGCTGTTGGGACAGCTTTATGTTGGCCCTAACCGTTTGTGGGCCCTGTTTGTCACCGTTATAGTCCAATTAATGTATTGTTTAGTGTTGTGTTCTGTTGTGTAGCGGCTTTACTGGCATGCGTCAACAAAAAAAAAATTGTTTGTTTGCCCCACCAAGATTTACATCCTACAATCGTCATTGCATCATGGTAACCAATTTTTAACATACGCAAACCTTGTGTAAAATAGGCTGAAGTTGTACCTTTGAAACAATGTCAGATCTTCAACGTTATATGTGCGATCGTGAGAGTGATCGTTGAGAAATCCACGTATAAAAAATAATAATAATAAAAAAAGGCAGGTGTTCTTAATGTTTTGAATACTCAGTGTATATCGTCAATGAAAACAACATTTGGGAAGTCATCAACAGCTATTGTTTAAATTCAGCCCAGGAAACAACTAACAATACACATATAAACCTAGAGTTTTAATCTTTGGTTGATTTCAAATGGAATCTACAAGTTAATAATAAATATGTTGGATTCACGTCACCATCTCAACCAAAAATAAAAGTTCAAGAATAGGATTAAATCAAATCAAACTGTGTTTAAAGTGCATTTAAATTTTGATTTGATTTAGTCCTAATCTTTAACTTATATTTCTTCTTAAAATGGTGATGTGAACGCAAGATTATAAACAAACTAGAATTAAAGCCAGACTCAGTGGCACAGACTGCGCTATCCATGTGCACTGTGTCTCCAGTATGCATCCACAGCCCGGTGCGTGCTGTGCCAGCTCCCCGCACTTACCACGCGAAGGTGGTCCTTTGTCCAGGACACGTTGTGCCAGCTCTATGCTCCAGACCTCCAGTGCGCCTTCACGGTCCAGTATATCCTGTGCCAGCTCCATGCGGGCATCTGGGCATCTGTCCAGGACGGGTGGTGCCGGCTCAGCGCGCCTGCCTCCAGTGCGCCTCCTCGGTCCAGGATATCCTGCACCGGCTCTACTCGCTGTATCTCTGGTGCACCTTCACAGCCCAGTGCGTCCTGTGCCAGCTCCCCGCACTTACCACGCGAAGGTGGTCCTTTGTCCAGGACACGTTGTGCCAGCTCTATGCTCCAGACCTCCAGTGCGCCTTCACGGTCCAGTATATCCTGTGCCAGCTCCATGCACCCGGCCTCCAGTGCGTGTCTCCAGCCTGGTACATCCTGTGCCTGCTCCACGCACAAAGCCTCCAGTGATGATCCATGGCCCGGAGCCTCCAGTGATGAGGCTCAGAGCCTCCAGTGATGATCCATGGCCGGAGCCTCCAGTGATGATCCATGGCCCGGAGCCTCCAGTGATGATCTATGGCCCGGAGCCTCCAGTGTTGATCCATGGCCCGGAGCCTCCTGTGATGTTCCACGCACGAAGCCTCCAGTGATGATCCATGGCCCGAAGCCTCCAGTGATGATCCATGGCCCGGAGCCTCCAGTGATGATCCATGGCCCAGAGCCTCCAGTGATGACCCATGGCCCGGAGCCTCCAGTGATGATCCATGGCCCGGAGCCTCCAGTGACGATCCATGGCCCGGAGCCTCCAGCGACGGTTCCCGGTCCGGAGCCTCCAGCGGTGATTCCCAGTCCAGAGCCTCCAGTGGGGGTTCCCAGTCCAGAGCCTTCTGCGACAATCTACGGTCCAGAGTCCCCGGCAACGATCTACGGTCCGGAGCCTCCGGTGACGATCCACGGTCTGATTCCACGGAAGCGGAGGGATCCGCGAGCGGAGCGGGTCTACGTCCCGAACCGGAGCCGCCACCGAGGCTAGATGCCCACCAGGACCCTCCCCCATTGAGTCAGGTTTTGCGGCCGGAGTCCGCACCTTTGGGGTACTGTCACGCCCTGACCTTAGAGAGCCATTTTATTCTCTATTTTGGTTAGGTCAGGGTGTGACTAGGGTAGGTACTCTAGTTTGTATATTTCTATGTTGGCCTGGTATTGTTCCCAATCAGAGGCAGCTCTGTCTTTCGTTGTCTATGATTGGGGATCATATTTAGGCAGCCTTTTCCCACCTGTTGTTTGTGGGATCTTTATTTTGTGTTGTTGCTTTTGAGCCCTACAAAGCTGGACATTTTGTTTTGTTACTCTTTATTTTTGTATTTGTTGTTTTTTTAGTGTTCTTTTTGTTAAATTAAAATGTACGCTTACCCCGCTGCACGTTGGTCCGATCCTTCCATCAACCAACGTAACAGGAAAATCATATTTTTGACTGCACTGGGTCTTTAACAAATTATATGTTGAATTCACGTCTCCAACTAAACCAAAAATGTAAGTTCAAGAATAGGATTAAGCCAGTGCCTCAGATGGAACTATCCAAGCAGTAGACACATCTCCTTTAAATGTTGATATTTGGTTAAGTTGTCAACCAAACAGAATTCAATATTACTTTTGTAAGACAGGAAATAGCCTAATATTAAGGCTATCTTACAAACTAATGTAACAGTATTTATTCAACCTTAAAATGAGTAACACAACCATGGCCACATTTTGAGGTTACTGTAACAATACATGTCTTATGTAATCATAGAAAGCACTCATGTTCAGGGTCGCAGGTCTGTGGAAATCTTCACAATTGCTAAAGTAATCTGCACAGAATCTCTAACGGCATTAATCACTTGCACCATGTACTTTAATGTAATCTCAACTATCTACAGTCCAGGTCATCTAGTTATGCTATTAGATCAAGCACAGCGATAACACACTAAACTGTCATGTAAATGAACTAAACATCTGACATTATATTCCCATTTGAACTTGTGTGCTTTTAAATGGTTGAAAGCGCAGTGATAATGCATATAGGTGACAACTAAACAAAAAATCAGACATTGATTTTCTATTGGAATTTGGTTTTGCTTTTAGATGGTTGAAAGGATAGTGATAACACCATGGGAATTGAACAAACTTTTGTCTGTGTTTTTGAGTGGGTGAAAATAGGTTGTAATCTCTTTGATCAATGTAGCTACCAAATATTACCCAATTCTCCATGTTGAAATAATGTGGTGTGCCCAGTGGGAGGGAGAGGAACCATGGAAAGTGTCCATCAACCTTGATGTTAGAGACCACAGCAGCCTGGGAAAGAGCCCACTGCACCCTGGGAAAGAGCAGCTCTATGTGTCAGTACGTTTCCCACATCATCCAGGTCACGGCCCAAATGACAACCTACAGTGCCTTGTATTCAGACGACTTGACTTTTTCCAAATTTTGTTACGTTACAGCCTTATTCAAAATGTATTAAATCGTTTTGACCCCTCATCAATCTACACACAATACCCCATAATGACAAAGCAAAAACAGGTTTTTAAAAATGTACTGCTAGATATGCTGTTACTAGTGTAACATATTTTTATAACCAACCGATGCTTCACATTTATTCATCCGGTGAAATATCTGGCTTAGGCCAAGTCGCTGAATGTCCTTGAGTGGCCCAGCCAGAGCCCAGACTTGAACCCGATCGAACATCTTTGGAGAGACCTGAAAATAGCTGTGCAAAACAACGCTCCCCATCCAACCTGATAGAGCTTGAGAGGATCTGCAGAGAAGAATGGGAGAAACTCCCCAAATACAGGTGTGCCTCGATCCTGACTAGTCTCACTGTCCCTGCCGCTGAAAAACATCCCCACAGCATGATGCTGCCACCATGCTTCATCGTAGGGATGGTGCAAGGTTTCCTCCAGAAGTGATGCTTGGCATTCAGGCCAAAGAGTACAATCTTTGTTTCATCAGACCAGAGAATCATGTTTCTCAGTCTGAGAGTCTTTACGTGCCTTTTGACAAACTCCTAGCAGGCTGTCATGTGCCTTTTACTGAGGAGTGACTTCCATCTGGCCACTCTTCCATGAAGGCCTGATTGGTGGGGTGCTGGAGAGATGGTTGTCCTTCTGGAAGATTCTCCCATCTCCACAGAGGAACTTTAGAGCTCTGTCAGAGCGACCAATCGGGTTCTTGGTCACCTCCCTGACCAAGGTCCTTCTCCCCTGATTGCTCGGTTTGGCCAGCTCTAGGAAGAGTTTTGGTGGTTCCAAACTTTTTCCATTTCAAAATTATGGAGGCAACTGTGTTCTTTGGGACCTCTAATCCTTCAATTGTCTGTCAACAATGACAATCCACCGGGGTCTGACAATCTGGATGGAAAATTACTGAGGATAATAGCAGACAATATTGCCACTCCTATTTGCCACCCACTGGCTCCAGGTCATCTACAAGACCCTGATAGGTAAAGTCCCCCCTTATCTCAGCTCGCTGGTCACCATAGCAGCACCCACCTGTAGCACGCGCTCCAGCAGGTATATCTCTCTGGTCACCCCCAAAACCAATTCTTCCTTTGACCGTCTCTCCTTCCAGTTCTCTGCTGCCAATTAGTGGAACGAACTACAAAAATCTCTGAAACTGGAAACACTCATCTCCCTCACTAGCTTTAAACACCAGCTGTCAGAGCAGCTCACAGATGCACCTGTACATAGGCCATCTATAATTTATCCCAAACAACTACCTCTCCCCGTACTGTATTTATTTATTTTGCTCCTTTGCACCCCATTATTTCTATCTCTACCTTGCACATTCTTCCACTGCAAATCGACCATTCCAGTGTTTTACTTGCTATATTGTATTTACTTCACCACCATGACCTTTTTTTTTGCCTTTACCTACCTTTTCTCACCTAATTTGATCACATTGTATATAGACTTATTTTTCTACTGTATTATTGGCTGTATGTTTGTTTTACTCCATGTGTAACTCTGTGTTGTTGTATGTGTCGAACTACTTTGCTTTATCTTGGCCAGGTCGCAATTGTAAGTGAGAATTTATTCTCAACTTGCCTACCTGGTTAAATAAAGGTGAAATATATATATATTTTTTAATTCAATTTATGCCTACTAAAGAGTGTGTGCCCTCAGGCCTGGAGGGAAGCTAAAGTCATTCCGCTACCCAAGAATAGTAAAGCCCCCTTTACTGGCTCAAATAGCCAACCAATCAGCCTGTTACCAACCCTTAGTAAACTTCTGGAAAAAAAGTGTTTGACCAGATACAATGCTATTTTACAGTAAACAAATTGACAACAGAATTTCAGCATGCTTATAGGGAAGGACACTCAACCAGCACAGCACTTACACAAATGACTGATGATTGGCTGAGAGAAACTGATGATAAAATGATTGTGGGGCCTGTCTTGTTAGACTTCAGTGCAGCTTTTGACATTATGGATCATAGGCTGCTGGTGGAAAAATGTATGTGTTATGGCTTTACACCCCCTGCTATGATATGGATAAAGAGTTACTTGTCTAACAGAACACAGAGGGTGTCCTTTAATGGAAGTCTCTAAAATATAATCCAGTTAGAATCAGGAATTCCCCAGGGTAGCTGTTTAGGCCCTTGCTTTTTTCAATTTGTACTAACGACATGCAACTGACTTTGAGTAAAGCCAGAGTGTCTATGTATGCGGATGACTCAACACTATACACATCAGCTACTACAGCGACTGAAATGACTGCAACACTCAACAAAGTTTCAGAGTGGGTGGCAAGGAATAACTTAAATATTTCCAAAACTAAAAGCATTGTATTTGGAACAAAACACTCACTAAACCCTAAACCTCAACAAAATCTTGTAATAAATTATGTGGAAATTGAGCAAGTTGAGATAAATAAACTGCTTGGAGAAACCCTAGATTGTAAACTGTCACGGTCAAAACATATTGATGCAGTAGTAGCTAAGATGGGGAGAAGTCTGTCTATAATAAAGCGATGCTCTGCTTTCTTAACAACACTATCAACAAGGCAGGTCCTACAGGCCCAAGTTTTGTCGCACCTTGACTACTGTTCAGTCGTGTGGTCAGGTGCCACAAAAAAGGACTTAGGGAAATTACAAATGGCTCAGAACAGGGCAGCACGGCAGGCCCTCAGAACAGGGCAGCACGGCAGGCCCTCAGAACAGGGCAGCACGGCAGGCCCTTGGATGTACACAGAGAGCTAATATGAATAATATACATGTCAGTCTCTCCTGGCTCAAAGTGGAGGAGAATTTGACTTCATCACGAGAGGTATTGATCATGAGAGGTATTGACATGTTGAATGCACTGAGCTGTCTGTCTAAACTACTGGCACACAGCTCGGACACCCATGTATACCTCACAAGACATGCCACAATAGGTCTCTTCACAGTCCCCAAGTCCAGAACAAACTATGGGAGGCACACAGGACTATATAGAGCCATGACTACATGGAACTCTATTCCACATCAAGTAACTGACGCAAGCAGTAAAATTTGATTAAAAAACAGATAAAAAGCACCTTATGGAACAGCGGGGACTGTGAAGAAACACAAACATAGGCACAGACACATGCATACACACACACACACACACACACACACACACACACACACACACACGATAACATACGCACTATACATACACATGGATTTAGTACTGTAGATATGTGGTAGTGGTGGAGTAGGGGCCTGAGGGCACACAGTGTATTGTGAAATCTATGAATGTATTGTAATGTTTTTAATATTGTATAAATTGTCTTAATGTTGCTGGACCCCAGGAAGAGGAGCTGCTGCCTTGGCAGATCTGTGCCTCGACACAATGATGTCTCAGAGCTCTACGGACAATTCCTTCAATGGCTTGGTTCTTGCTCTGACATGCACTGTCAACTGTGGGACCTTACATAGACAGATGTGTGCCTTTCCGAATCATGTCCAATCAATTGAATTTAACACAGGTACACTCCAATCAAATTGTAGATACATCTCAAGGATGATCAATGGAAACAGGATACACGTGAGCTCAGTCTCAGAGCAAAGGGTCTGATTACTTATGTAAATAAAATATTTATGTTTTATATTTTTTATAATTTTGCAAAAAAATTCAAAAAAACGTTTTTTGCTTTGTTATTATGGGGTATTGTGTGTAGATTTCTAAGGAAAATGTTTAATTTTTTTTTTTAAATAAGGCTGTGACAACAAAATATGGAAAAAGTTAAGGGGTCATGATTCTTTCTGAAGGCACTGTATACACTACATAGTGCACTACTTTAATTCACTTCACAAAAGTAGTGCACTATAGGCAATATTGTGCCATTTGGGACACAGACCCAGAACATGTGACATGTACGTTAACCATACTGTTTTTCATCCATTCCTGTATTTTTCACTGCTTGGTTAACAGTCTGATGCAATTTCCTTACTCCAACTAGAATATCTGTAGCAATATCTGGTTGATCAGAAGACATCTTACAAAATGCCATTAAAATAGAATCACTTACTTTCTGCTTTACTGCTATGGGGACACTCAAAATGGCCACCAGTCCCCCCATTATGGCGTAATTGACCTGAATGGGTACACCTGTTCTGCTCATTCTAGTACAATTTTTTTTGGGGGGGTCTGTTCAAACTGCACCATATGCATACATACATTCTGAACTGGCCTTTCGGCATGTGAGTCCACCCGTAAAAAATGGTAAGCAAATCGAAGCCAAATCCTGCTGAATCCCTGTCTCATCAGAATATGGCCAAGCTTACCTTATCACACTCTCTTGGCCATGGCTTTTATCCTCTTTTGATGCTAATTGGGTAAGAGCTTGCGTGTAATCAACAATGTTTGAATCAATTAAATCAATGTAACGTCAGCGCAGCAAGCGATTGAACGTGATGATTTCACATTGGTAACGTTTTCCATGAGGTCAGTGTGGACAATCGTGAATCATTGATTTCAGCATAATTGTCACACACATCACACGCTGGGCAAGCGAGAAATATCACTTCATAATTCAACCACTGTTGCCTTGTAGAGGCACATCACACACAACACAGTGTAAACACACCGAGTGGACAAAACATTAGGAACACCTGCTCTTTCCATGACATAGACTGACCAGATGAATCCTGGGGAATGCTATGATCCCTTATTGATTTCAATCAGTGTAGATAAAGGGGAGAATACAGGTTATCCCCTACAAAAAAAATCCACATAGTAATTCACATTTCCAGTTGCTGCAGGATTATTTTCCTGCTGTAGAAAGTTGTCTCAATTAAAGATCCTACATCTGTAACTGGTACCTCCATTGTTTATAAGCTTTAGTGTAGTCATTCTCCCCGACCACTGTACCTAACCTCATCTCAATATCCACCCTATAGGACCTCATATTCAAACCATACTGTATTCAGTTGAATCCTATTTACTTGTATGAACATCATTGCAACGACTGTTAAAGACAAATGTGTCCTTGTTTGTGTCCCATCTCAGCAAGTCTGTTCATAAAAGCACCTCTGCATGAAGCAAATAGAGCACTATTATTAATAATATACAGTACCAGTCAAAAGTTTGGACATATCTACTAATTTATTTTTTACTATTTTCTACATTGTGGAATAAAAGTGAAGACATCGAAACTATGAAATAACATACTGTATTTGGAATCATGTAGTAACCAAAAAAGTGTTAAACAAATCAAAAAATATAATATATTTGAGATTCTTCAAAATAGCCACTCTTTGCCTTGATGACAGCTTTGCAGACTCTTGGCATTCTCTCAACCAGCTTCATGAGGTAGTCACCTGGAATGCATTCCAATTAACGGGTGTGCCTTTTGGCCCAAAAACACAGCCTGTGTTATATTCACCCCCCCCCCCCCCCCCCCCCCCCTTCCCTCAGTTGAGCAGTGAATTTCAAACAAAGATTCAACCACAAAGACCAGGGAGGTTTTCCAATGCCTCGCAAAGAAGGGCACCGATTGGTAGATGGATAAAAAAACAAAAAAACATTGAATATCCCTTTGAGCACGGTGAAGTTATTATTTACACTTTGGATGGTGTATCAGTACACCCAGTCACTACAAAGATACGGGTGTCCTTCAAAACTCAGTTAATGGAGAGGAAGGAAACCGCACAGGGATCTCACCCTGAGGCCAATTGTGACTTTAAAACAGTTTGAGTTTAATGGTTGTGATAGGAGAAAACTGAGGATGGATTAACAACATAAAAAACTCTGTCAAGTTGGTTGTTGATCATTGCTAGACACGTGCATGATCTGTGTAGTAATAGTATTTACATTTTAGATCAATTTGCATTGCTAGTTACAGCCTAATGTAACTAGCTAGCTCACATTGAACCTAGTTGGTTAGCTTTAGCTGCCTGTAGATTCATGTAGGGTACTAACATTAGGAGTTGGGATTATTGTTCATTGTTTAGCTAGCTAGCTACTTATCAAAACAAAAGACTCCACTATGCAAGTAACCATTTCACTGTACCTTTTAAACCTTCTGTATCCTGTGCATTTACCAGAGACGGTAATGTGAAGAACAACATGACCTGCACCGAAGTCAAATTAGGATAGAATGTTAGGCTAACGAGACAGTGTCTAAGTTCTAAAGTTCTCTGGTAGAATACCCTGCTTTTATGTCGTCACACTCACAGTCGTAAACTATTTTATGTAATTAGCTCGCCATTAACTTGTAAATAATGATATTGTTGTTTATTGAGTTTATGTTCCTGTAATAATGAATACAAATTAGCTAGTTAAGACGTTATAATATGGTCATTATTTGAACAGGCTAGCCAGCTAACTTAACGTTAGCTAGCTAGCTAACACGCTAGAAAGTAAACAAAACAAACACCGACAACTCAAAAGTGAAACCCTGGCTACCTAAGTATGATTCTCAATCAGAGACAACTAACGACATCTGCCTCTGATTGAGAACCATACTAGGCTGAACTCAAAACCCCAACATAGAAAAACACACATAGACTGCCCACCCCAACTCACGCCCTGACCATACTAAATAAAGACAAAACAAAGGAAATAAAGGTCGGAACGTGACATAGACAAAGAGGAGCTCTCAAGTAAGTGTACCAAAACATTCAAGGGCCATTTTCTCAAAAGTGGAGTTACAAGGTTATACACTTTCAAAGCTGAAATACTTTCCCATTGTCCCTCAACTGTAATGTATGATATACCATTTTATAGCTCTGAGTCTCTGCTTTAATCCAATGTAAAAAAAACAATTACAACTTTTAATGCATAAGGCCGAATTGAGCCGGTTTGCGACCAACCCATCTACCAATAGGTATCCTTCTTTGCAAAGCATTGGAAAACCTCCCTGGTCTTTGTGGTTGAATCTGTGTTCCCTGCTCGACTAAGGGACCTTACAAATCAAATCAAATTTTATTTTATTGGTCACATACACATGGTTAGCAGATGTTTGTGCGAGTGTAGCGAAATGCTTGTGCTTCTAATTCCGACTATTCAGTATTATCTAACAAGTATTCTAACAAATTCACAACAACTACCTTATACACACAAATACACACAAATGTAAAGGGATGAATAGAATATGTACATATAAATATATGGATGAGCGATGGCCGTACGGCATAGACAAGATGCAGTAGATGGTATAGAATACAGTATATACATATAAGATGAGTAATGTAGGATCTGTAAACATTACTAAAGAGGCGTTATTTAAAGTGACTAGTGATACATTTATTAAGTCCATTTATTTATGAGGGAAGAGATTTGAGTCTGATGGCCTTGAGATAGAAGCTGTTTTTCAGTCTCTCGGTCCCAGCTTTGATGCACCTGTACTGACCGCGCCTTCTGGGTGATAGCGGGGTGAACAGGAAGTGGCTCAGGTGGTTGTTGTCCTTGATGATCTTTTTGGTCTTCCTGTGACATCGGGTGCTGTAGGTGTCCTGGAGGGCAGGTAGTTGTGCAGACCGCACTACCCTCTGGAGAGCCTTGAGGTTGAGGGCGGTGCAATTGCCGTACCAGGCAGTGATACAGCCCGACAGGATACTCTCGATTGTGCATCTGTAAAAGTTTGGGTGTGTTTTCGGTGACAAGCCAAATTTCTTCAGCCTCCTGAGGGCTGCGCCTTCTTCACCACGCTGTCAGTGTGGGTGGACCATTTCAGTTTGTCAGTGATGTTTACGCCGAGGAACTTAAAACTTTCCACCTTCTCCACCTTCCACCTTCTCCCTCTGCTGTTTCCTGTAGTCCATGACAATCTTGTTTTGTTGACGTTGAGTGAGAGGTTATTTTCCTGACACCACACTCCGAGGGCCCTCACCTCCTCCCTGTAGGCCGCCTCGTCATTGTTGGTAATCAAGCCTACCACTGTAGTGTCGTCTGCAAACTTGATGATTGAGTTGGAAGCGTGCATGGCCACGCAGTCATGGGTGAACAGGGAGTACAGGAGAGGGCTGAGAACGCACCCTTGTGTGGCCCCAGTGTTAAGGATCAGCCGGGTGGACATGTTGTTTCCCACCTTCACCACCTGGGGGCGGACCGTCAGAAAGTCCAGGACCCAGTTGCACAGGGTGGGGTCGAGAACCAGGGTCTTGAGCTTAATGACAAGTTGGGAGGGTACTATGGTGTTAAATGCTGAGCTGTAGTCAATGAACAGCATTCTTACATAGCTATTCCTCTTGTCTAGATGGGGTAGGGCAGTGTGCAGTGTGATGGTGACCTATTGGGTCGGTAAGCAAATTGGAGTGGATCTAGGGTATTGCAATTATACAATTAAACACATACACACATACAATTACAGATATATGTATGTGTGGGGTACAGAGATGAGGTAGTCATTAAAAAATCATGAGTGAGAGTCCATGCAACTTATTATGTGACTTGTTAAGCACATTTTTACTCCTGAGCTTGTTTAGGCTTGCCATGACAAAGGGGTTGAATACTTAATGACTCAAGACATTTCAGATTTTCATTTTTAATTAATTTGTAAAAACGTCTAAAAACATAATTCCACTTTGACATTATGGGGTATTGTGTGTGAGACAGTGATAAAAAATGCCAACGTGATCCATTTTAAATTCAGGCTGTAATACAATGTAAAAAGTCAAGGGGTGAGAATACTTTCTGAAGGCACCGTACAGTATTGAATAGAGCAACAAATGTCAAATATTGAATAAATACATGACATGTATCCAATGCAATAAATGTCATATATTGAATACATGGTCTGGTTCTACAGTATGCCAAACCCATTTACACTAAGGCTGGTGTACTTTAGCCCGGGGCACTTTGCTTCTACTTAGCCTGCTGTCATTGTCTCTCCCCTGAAAAGTCATTTGAATGTGATCGGATAATGTTGAGGGTCATTTGCATTTAAGAGATGAGGCTTCACTTGTGTTTCGGAATGGGAAGGCAGCGGAAATATCAATATCATGCTTGCCAATGATTCTCTATTAAGTCACAATGGCATTCTGTAGTTATAAGCTGCAACTAGAAAAGTAAGCAGGCTCCATACAGTAAATCAACTATTAAATGACTTGGAAAGGCACTCAGGACTTCCAAAAGCACCAATAAGCTTTGACGGTGGAGGGTGCTTTCAAGACATCACACATGCACAGAAGTATGGGATAACTGTTCGGCATTTTAATAATGACATGACGCCATTCATATACTTTGCTATCCACAAGTCCGTTCACAAAGTATTCATACTGCCCTATACTTCTTAGTATATGAAAGGTTTCTTTCTAGACAGACTACCTGCATTTTTAAAAATGAATAAAGAGAAAAACAACCATTCATGAATGGTTTGCTCTCCTCAAGCCCATTTAGAGAAAGCAACAGCCAGGAAAAGTGCGGCACCACTCGACAGACACCACATGGTCAGACAGGTCAGTCTCCCAGCAGACTTCCCCACTATGCCTCTTTAAGAAAGAAGGTTTGGAATAACCACACTTGACTGACGAGTAACCTTGTCTGACATTCGAAGACTTGGAAATGACAAACTTTAGAAGCCTTTTTAAACCTTGAATACACTACAAGTATGCATTTCCTGCTGTGCAAGAACATACTCATCAACAAAAGAGTAATCAAATTAAGATCCTACATCTGGAAAGAGACAGCAGAGATATATGGTTATACCTTGCCATGTATTCAAGGTTGAGAGCTCTCAAAGCTTCTGTGCAAACATTAATCATTTCTTAGAAGTTTCACAGTTTCACTTTCCTGGGACTTTTCACTAAAAGCATTTCACTACCGGCCAAATAGACTCCTTAAACAGGTAGATGGTTTTCAGAATAAGAATTAGTAGTTCTTAGCAGTAGTTTATAAACTGCGTAAACAGTTCTCTGACGGGTTCAATTGGATACCGGTTTAAGTTTATATTTTCTGTGTTGCATAAACAAAAAGATTGTAATTACATTTTCTGATCTGTTATAATATTAAAGTACATTTATGATTTGTTTTACATTCAAGACAACTGTACCTTGTTCAAAGAAAATGTTTCGAGTTTCACATGCACAAATACAAAAAATGCCTTTCTTGCAAATAAGATGATTACGAGTCTGTTTAGTTTCTAAGCTAATTTCTGAATGCAGCATTCTTTTAGACAGCCTTTGAGGATGTTGTTTCAGAACATATAGGTTCATGAAGCTTAACATCACCCTCAATACCTTCAGCACAAATACACCTGATCTCAAAACAACTGGAGTGCATGGCAGGTGTTGCCGCGATACAGTTTCAGACATCACACCATCTCATTCAGACAGCAGCACTGGTGCTTCCAGAAGTATCTACACATGAATAACTTGCCCTATGACACTGTTAATGAATGCACATGTGAAAACTCAATAAATCAACTTTTCCAAAAGTATCTACACATGTTGTTGTCCATAAGCTGATGATAACCATGCTGAGGCAGAGGGAAATTAGTAGACAAACATACCTCAATAAATCAACTTTTCCAAAAGTATCTACACATGTTGTTGTAAATAAGCTGAAGATTAACAAGTTGAGGCAGAGAAATTAGTAGAGAAACTTACCTTCCGTCTCCCAAAGATGACCCTCAGCTGTAACGCAGCCACGAATCCCCCAAATGACATAAATCAACAAATAACTAAGTATTTTTATAAATACAAACATCCACTCTCTGCACAATTTAGCCTAATAGTCCAAAAGGGAATACCAAAACAGACTAACACTCCGAAAGGGAATACCAAAACAGACTAACACTCCGAAAGGGAATACCAAAACAGACTAACACTCCGAAAGGGAATACCAAAACAGACTAACACTCCGAAAGGGAATACCAAAACAGACTAACACTCCGAAAGGGAATACCAATACAGTAACACATTCTGGATGGTGCTCATGCTCACGCACGCTGGCTTAGAAATTATGAGGCTGTGCTTCCGAAGGGCTCAGCCAATGGTTTGACTCCACTCACACAAGATTTCCCCCACCCCACACACATACACTCCACTCCCCCTGAAATAAGCCAAGCTGGCTCTGACTAGCTGTGGCAGAGGCGAGGCCGACGCTCTCATACACAGAAACACACACACACACTAATGCACACACACACACACACACTAATACACACATTGGCAGGGCTTACTCTCCCTATAATAATTCTAAGCCCCTCACTGCTTATTCTTTATCCCACACACCTTGAAGGGCAAGATCTGGCACCATACCTTGAAGGGTGAGATCTGGCACCACACCTTGAAGGGTGAAATCTGGCACCATACCTTGAAGGTTAAGATCTGGCACCACACCTTGAAGGGTGAGATCTGGCACCATACCTTGAAGGGTGAGATCTGGCACCAAACCCTGAAGGGTGAGATTTGGCACCACACCTTGAAGGGTGAGATTTGGCACCACACCTTGAAGGGTGACATCTGGCACCACACCTTGAAGGGGTGATATCTGGCACCACACCTTGAAGGGGTGATATCTGGCACCACATCATGAAGGGTGAGATCTGGCACCACATCATGAAGGGTGATATCTAGCACCACACCTTGCAGGAGTGAGATCTGGCGCCACACCATGAAGGGTGAGGTCTGGCACCACACCTTGAAGGAGTGAGATCTGGCACCAAACCTTGAAGAGTGAGATCTGGCACCACACCCTGAAGGGTGAGATCTGGCGCCACACCATGAAGGGTGAGATCTGGCAGTATGGTCAGTAATTGTTTCTAATAATTTCATTTAAAAGGGAATAGTACTTTGACAACAAAAAATCTGTTATTTAGTTTTTATTTTGTATGTTGATTATTGGCCAATTATATATATTTATATATACAGTACCAGTCAAAAGTTTGGACACACTAACTCATTCAAGGGTTTTTCTTTATTTTTACTATTTTCTACATTGTAGAATATTAGTGAAGACTTCAAATCTATGAAAAAACACATATGGAATCATGTAGTAACCAAAAAAAGTGTTAAACAAATCTAAATATATTTTATATGTGAGATACTTCAAAGTAACCACGGTTTGCCATGATGACAGTTTAGCACACTCTTGGCATTCTCTCAACCAGCTTCATGAGGTAGTCACCTGGAATGCATTTCAATTAACAGGTGTGCCTTTTTAAAAGTTCATTTGTGGAATTTCTTTCCATAATGCGTTTTGAGTCAATCAGTTGTGTTTTGACAAGGTAGGGGTTGTATATAGAAGATAGCACTATTTGGTAAAAGACCAAGTCCGTATTATGGCAAGAACAGCTCAAATAAGCAAAGAGAACTGACAGTCCATCATTACTTTATTAAGACATGAAGGCCAGTCAATGCGGAACATTTAAAGAACTTTGAAAGTTTCTTCAAGTGCAGTCGCAATAACCATCAAGCGCTATGATGAAACTGACTCTCATGAGGACTGCCACAGGAAAGACCCAGAGTTACCTCTGCTGCAGATGATAAGTTCATTAGAGTTACCAGCTTCAAAACTTGCAGCCCAAATAAATGCTACAGAGTTCAAGTAACAGACATCTCAATTTTTTTTATTTCACCTTTATTTAACCAGGTAGGCTAGTTGAGAACAAGTTCTCATTTGCAACTGCGACCTGGCCAAGATAAAGCATAGCAGTGTGAACAGACAACACAGAGTTACACATGGAGTAAACAATTAACAAGTCAATAACACAATAGAAAAAAAAGGGGGAGTCTATATACAATGTGTGCAAAAGGCATGAGGAGGTAGGCGAATAATTACAATTTTGCAGATTAACACTGGAGTGATAAATGATCAGATGGTCATGTACAGGTAGAGATATTGGTGTGCAAAAGAGCAGAAAAGTAAATAAATAAAACCAGTATGGGAATGAGGTAGGTGAAAATGGGTGGGCTATTTACCAATAGACTATGTACAGCTGCAGCGATCGGTTCGCTGCTCAGATAGCTGGTGTTTGAAGTTGGTGAGGGAGATAAAAGTCTCCAACTTCAGCGATTTTTGCAGTTCGTTCCAGTCACAGGCAGCAGAGTACTGAAACGAAAGGCGGCCAAATGAGGTGTTGGCTTTAGGGATGATCAGTGAGATACACCTGCTGGAGCGAGTGCTACGGATGGGTGTTGCCATCGTGACCAGTGAACTGAGATAAGGCGGAGCTTTACCTAGCAAGGACTTGTAGATGACCTGGAGCCAGTGGGTCTGGCGACGAATATGTAGCGAGGGCCAGCCGACTAGAGCATACAAGTCGCAGTGGTGGGTGGTATAAGGTGCTTTAGTGACAAAACGGATGGCACTGTGATAGACTGCATCCAGTTTGCTGAGTAGAGTGTTGGAAGCCATTTTGTAGATGACATCACCGAAGTCGAGGATCGGTAGGATAGTCAGTTTTACTAGGGTAAGCTTGGCGGCGTGAGTGAAGGAGGCTTTGTTGCGGAATAGAAAGCCGACTTGTTTTGATTTTCGATTGGAGATGTTTGATATGAGTCTGGAAGGAGAGTTTGCAGTCTAGCCAGACACCTAGGTACTTATAGATGTCCACATATTCAAGGTCGGAACCATCCAGGGTGGTGATGCTAGTTGGGCATGCGGGTGCAGGCAGCGATCGGTTGAAAAGCATGCATTTGGTTTTACTAGCGTTTAAGAGCAGTTGGAGGCCGCGGAAGGAGTGTTGTATGGCATTGAAGCTCGTTTGGAGGTTAGATAGCACAGTGTCCAATGACGGGCCGAAGGTATATAGAATGGTGTCGTCTGCGTAGAGGTGGATCAGGGAATCGCCCGCAGCAAGAGCAACGTCATTGATATATACAGAGAAAAGAGTCAGCCCGAGAATTGAACCCTGTGGCACCCCCATAGAGACTGCCAGAGGACCGGACAGCATGCCCTCCGATTTGACACACTGAACTCTGTCTGCAAAGTAATTGGTGAACCAGGCAAGGCAGTCATCCGAAAAACCGAGGCTATTGAGTCTGCCGATAAGAATATGGTGATTGACAGAGTCGAAAGCCTTGGCAAGGTCGATGAAGACGGCTGCACAGTACTGTCTTTTATCGATGGCGGTTATGATATCGTTTAGTACCTTGAGTGTGGCTGAGGTGCACCCGTGACCGGCTCGGAAACCAGATTGCACAGCGGAGAAGGTACGGTGGGATTCGAGATGGTCAGTGATCTGTTTGTTGACTTGGCTTTCGAAGACCTTAGATAGGCAGGGCAGGATGGATATAGGTCTGTAACAGTTTGGGTCCAGGGTGTCTCCCCCTTTGAAGAGGGGGATGACTGCGGCAGCTTTCCAATCCTTGGGGATCTCAGACGATATGAAAGAGAGGTTGAACAGGCTGGTAATAGGGGTTGCGACAATGGCGGCGGATAGTTTCAGAAATAGAGGGTCCAGATTGTCAAGCCCAGCTGATTTGTACGGGTCCAGGTTTTGCAGCTCTTTCAGAACATCTGCTATCTGGATTTGGGTAAAGGAGAACCTGGAGAGGCTTGGGCGAGGAGCTGCGGGGGGGGCGGAGCTGTTGGCCGAGGTTGGAGTAGCCAGGCGGAAGGCATGTCCAGCCGTTGAGAAATGCTTATTGAAGTTTTCGATAATCATGGATTTATCGGTGGTGACCGTGTTACCTAGCCTCAGTGCAGTGGGCAGCCGGGAGGAGGCGCTCTTGTTCTTCATGGACTTCACAGTGTCCCAGAACTTTTTGGAGTTGGAGCTACAGGATGCAAACTTCTGCCTGAAGAAGCTGGCCTTAGCTTTCCTGACTGACTGCGTGTATTGGTTCCTGACTTCCCTGAACAGTTGCATATCACGGGGACTATTCGATGCTATTGCAGTCCGCCACAGGATGTTTTTGTGCTGGTCAAGGGCAGTCAGGTCTGGAGTGAACCAAGGGCTGTATCTGTTCTTAGTTCTGCATTTTTTGAACGGAGCATGCTTATCTAAAATGGTGAGGAAGTTACTTTTAAAGAATGACCAGGCATCCTCAACTGACGGGATGAGGTCAATGTCCTTCCAGGATACCCGGGCCAGGTCGATTAGAAAGGCCTGCTCACAGAAGTGTTTTAGGGAGCGTTTGACAGTGATGAGGGGTGGTCGTTTGACTGCAGCTCCGTGGCGGATACAGGCAATGAGGCAGTGATCGCTGAGATCCTGGTTGAAGACAGCGGAGGTGTATTTGGAGGGCCAGTTGGTCAGGATGACGTCTATGAGGGTGCCCTTGTTTACAGAGTTAGGGTTGTACCTGGTGGGTTCCTTGATGATTTGTGTGAGATTGAGGGCATCTAGCTTAGATTGTAGGACTGCCGGGGTGTTAAGCATATCCCAGTTTAGGTCACCTAACAGAACAAACTCTGAAGCTAGATGGGGGGCGATCAATTCACAAATGGTGTCCAGGGCACAGCTGGGAGCTGAGGGGGGTCGGTAGCAGGCGGCAACAGTGAGAGACTTATTTCTGGAGAGAGTAATTTTCAAAATTAGTAGTTCGAACTGTTTGGGTATGGACCTGGAAAGTATGACAATACTTTGCAGGCTATCTCTGCAGTAAACTGCAACTCCTCCCCCTTTGGCAGTTCTATCTTGACAGAAGATGTTATAGTTGGGTATGGAAATCTCTGAATTTTTGGTGGCCTTCCTGAGCCAGGATTCAGACACGGCAAGGACATCAGGGTTGGCAGAGTGTGCTAAAGCAGTGAGTAAAACAAACTTAGGGAGTAGGCTTCTGATGTTGACATGCATGAAACCAAGGCTTTTTCGATCACAGAAGTCAACAAATGAGGGTGCCTGGGGACATGCAGGGCCTGGGTTTACCTCCACATCACCCGCGGAACAGAGGAGTAGTAGTATAAGGGTGCGGCTAAAGGCTATCAAAACTGGTCGCCTAGAGCGTTGGGGACAGAGAATAAGAGGAGCAGGTTTCTGGGCATGGTAGAATATATTCAGGGCATAATGCGCTGACAGGGGTATGGTGAGGTGCGGGTACAGCGGAGGTAAGCCCAGGCACTGGGTGATGATGATAGAGGTTGTATCTCTGGACATGCTGGTTGTAATGGATAAGGTCACCGCATGTGTGGGAGGTGGGACAAAGGAGGTAACAGGGGTATGAAGAGTGGAACTAGGGGCTCCATTGTGAACTAAAACAATGATAACTAACCTGAACAACAGTATACAAGGCATATTGACATTTGAGAGAGACATACAGCGAGGCATACAGTAATCACAGGTGTTGAATTGGGAAAGCTGGCTAAAACAGTAGGCGAGACAACAACAGCTAATCAGCTAGCACAACAAACAGCAGGTAAAATGGTGTTGACTAGGCAACGGGGCCGACAGATAAAACAAACAAGCAGAATGGAGTACCGTGATTAATGGACAGTCCAGCGTGCATCAGCTATGTAGCCAAGAGATCAGTGTCCAGGGGGCAGCGGTGGATGGGCAGGGAAGCAGGACTGGCGAGTGTTATCCAGGTAAAAAAACTAACAATGACTAAATAGCTTGTAGCTAGTTAGCTGGTTAGCGTCTGGAGGTTCTTGAGTGTGTTCTAAAAAATAAAAAAATAATAGCGATTCCGTATCACATTGGGTGAGGCAGGTTTCCGGAAGGTATAAACAAATTAAAAATCAAAAAGAGATAGAAAGTAAATATGGGTCCAGAGAGTGTTTGGGACGCGGCGATTCAGACGGTTAGCAGGCCTGTGCTAACAAGCTAACAGTTCGTAGGCCCGGGCTAGACAAGGTAGCAGTTAGCGGACCGGAGCTAGACAAGCTAGCAGTTAGCAGGCTGAGTTAGCAAGCAGGGAGATAGCGAGGGCTAGAGAGTTAGCCTTTGGGGGACGTCGCGATGGGGTGAGTCTGTTTATTTATCAACTGTTCAGAGGAGACTGCATGAACCAGGCGTTCGTGGTCAAATTGCTGCAAAGAAACCACTACTAAAGGACACAGATAAGAAGAAGAGCCTTACTTGGGACAAGAAACACGAGCAATAGACATTAGACCGGTGGAAATCTGTCCTTTGGTCTGATGAGTCCAAATATTAGATTTTTGGTTCCAACCACCATATCTTTGTGAGACGCAGAGTAGGTGAACGGATGATCTCCGCATGTGTGATTCCCACCATGAAGCATGGAGGAGGAGGCGTGGTGTGGGGGTGCTTTGCTGGTGACACTGCCAATGATTTATTTAGAATTCAAGGCACACTTAACCAGCATGGCTACCACAGCATTCTGCAGCTGTGGATGTGAACCCGATCGATCATCTCTGGAGAGACATAAAAATAGCTGTGCAGCGACGCTCCGCATCCAACCTGACAGAGCTTGAGTGGATCAGCAGAGAAGAATGGGAGAAACTCCCCAAATACTGGTGTGCAAAGCTTGTAGCGTCATACCCAAGAAGTCTCGAGGCTGTAATCGCTGCCAAAGGTACTGAGGCAAGGGTCTGAATACTTATGTAAATGTGATATTAAATGTAAATGTGATAAATTTGCCAAAAAGTCTAAAAACTTGTTTTTGCTTTGTCATTATGGGGTATTGTGATGTCATTATGGGGAATTGTGATGTAATTATGCGGTATTGTGATGTCATTATGGGGTATTGTGTGTAGATTGATGAGAGAAACATTTGTTTTTATATTAATTTTAGAATAACGCTGTAACGTAACAAAAAGTGGAAAAGTAAAGGGGTCTGAATACCTTCTGTGTGTGTGTATATATATATATATATATATATATATATATATATATATATATATATATATATATATATATATATATATATATATATTACATTTACAATAATTGTTTCACCTTTTATTTATAACAATGAATGTTTTCTAGCATACTTTGTGTATGTGTGTGTGTGTGTGTGTGTGTGTGTGTGTGTGTGTGTGTGTGTGTGTGTGTGTGTGTGCTTGTGTTTAAAATACTATACTGAAGAACATTATGCCTGCTAAATGAGATACATTTCACCTGTGAGCCTTGTCTGTGAGTTCCAAAGGCATTGTTGCACAATCATGCCTTGTGTTATATGAGTGCAGCTAATGTAGCATCATCATGCATTCAGCATTTGTTTTCAGACATCTTAGTAAGTCTTTGTTTAGATGTGTGTCTTTATACACTACAGTCACGTCTTAGCTCGTTGAGCTGACAGCAGACATGTAGGACAACATCATATCTCTTCACATGGGTATTATTGACTTTTGACCAGTTGACGTCAAATGTTTATGGTCTGAGTAGTTTGAGTATCTATCTCTGCACATTCAAAACCATGAGCATTTCCTGGAGGCAAAATACAAGGTTACAGGTCATCAGAAACACATGCTCTCTATACACATCCTTTGTGACAGAGAGCATATTGGAAATACTGTAAAGGAAGTAATGAATGAGATATTTCCATGAAATATAGAAACAACCTCATCACTGTTGTCCATGTAAACAAACACTTTATAGCCTGAAAACATGATTAAAACTATAATTTTGCATCATTGCTCTGTCTATGAATTTGACAGTGGTTACATTTCTCCAGGCCCATCCTTTAGCTTTTTACCAAAACAGTGGGAGAGAATACAATTTGTTATTGTTTTAACTGCTGATTGGCCCCTTTAAAGCATGATAATAGTAACAGTTATGAGTTTGATTGCATGGGCTGCACATACTCAATATCAGTATTAGGTGTCACTGTTAAGTTGGCAATTCTGTAAACCGGCTTAGAATAAAGTGTGTGCTAATAATGACAAAATTGTAGGGGCAGTCTCAAATGTCCTAAAGGGGCAGTCTCAAATGTACTAAAGGGTGCAGTCTCAAATGTATTAAAGGGGAAGTCTCAAATGTATTAAAGGGGCAGTCTCAAATGTATTAAAGGGGCAGTCTCAAATGTATTAAAGGGGCAGTCTCAAATGTATTAAAGGGGCAGTCTCAAATGTATTAAAGGGGCAGTCTCAGGCAGCCTCTGACTTCAGTGTCTTTGTTCTGCTGGGAGGAACTGTGCCGTAACGACAAACTGTATCATTTCCTGCAAGCAGTCACATCATGAGTGAATGTAGGCTAGTAGGGCGGGGGCGTGTCGGAATGTTGGAGGAGGGGAGGGGTTTGTAGTTTGAACTGTCACTTTAATGGTATAGTTATTGCACCTAAATTAAGATCAATGCAAAGTCTTTAAACTCAGAGTAAGGTTTTAATCGCAGACGGACATCAGGGAATGCTGTGTCTTTGTTTTTACAGAGACCTGGCTTACGGACAGTTCACCCGATTCTGCTATTCAACCAGATGGCTTTTCCATTTTCCGAATGGACCTGATCGTACCACGGCTTCTGGTAACAGTAGGGGAAGGTGTATGCTTCCTCATCAACAATTCCTGGTGTACTGAAGATGAAAACATCTAGAGCTCCTGTTCACCCGACCTGGAGTTTCTGATGCTAAAATGCCCACCCCACTATATGCTGAGGGAAATCATTTTTGTTTATTATCACAGCTGTGTACATACCACCACAAGCAAACATCAAGGCATTCCTCAGCGAACTGTACAAGAACATTAGCCAGCAAGAATCCTCTCACCCAGAAGCAGTCTTTATTGACGTGGGATATTTTAACCAAGCAAATTATGTTTTTATTATTCCAAAGTATCACCAACATGTATCCTGCCCCACGAGAGGAAACAACGTGCTGGACCCTGTGTACACAAACATCAGTGATGCGAACAAAGCCATCTGTTCCTCTGTTCCTACTCCCTGCCTACAAGGAGCAACTCAAGAGAGAGCCACCAACACAGAGAATAGTGAGGAGCTGGACAGAGGAGGAGACTCAATGATTCAGGACTGTTTTGTGAATACTGCCCAAGACTCGTCCATCAACATTGAAGAATATACACTGAGTGTATAAAACCTTCCTAATATTGAGTAGCACCACCCTACCCCCACACACACACACACTTTTGCCCTCAGAACTGTCTCAATTCATCGGGACATGCACTACACAAGGTATCAAAAGATTTCCACGGGCAAGTTGGCCCATGTTGACTCCAATGCTTCCCACAGTTGTGTCAAGTTGGTTGGGTGTCCTTTGGGTTGTGGACCAATCTTGATAGACACGGGAAACTGTTGAGCGTGAAAAACCCAGCATGGTTGCAGATCTTTACTCAAACCAGTGTGCCTGGCACCTACTACCATACCCTGTTCAAAGGCACTTAAATATTTTGTCTTGCCCATTCACCCTCTGAATGGCACACATACACAATCCATGTCTCAATTGTCTCAAGGTTTAAAAATGTTTCTTTAATCTTTCATCTACACTGATTGAAGTGGATTTAACAAGTGACATCGATAAGGAATCATAACTTTCACCTGAATTCACCTGGTCAATTTATGTCATGGAAAGAGCAGGTAAGTTTTATGTTTTGTACACTCAATGTACATCGTCAGTCACAGGCTTCATTAGGAAATGTGTTGATGATGTTGTACCCACAATAACAATCTGGACATACCCCAAGCAAAAACCCTGGATGAACGGAGAAATCCGTACCATGCTGAGAGCTCATACTGCAGCGTTCAATGTCAGCAGAACGAACCTGTCATCATGAAGGGTTTCGAGAGGCTGGTCATGGCCCACATTAATGCCAGCATGCCATGCACACTGGACTCACTTCAATTTGCCTACCACTCTAAAAAAAATGTAATTTCCATCGCTATTCACACAGTATTGCTTCCGTCCCTCTCCTCGCCCCAACCTAGGCTTGAACCAGGGACCTTCTGAACACATCAACAATTGCCTCCAACAAAGTATCGTTACCTATCGCTCTACAAAAGCAACGGCCCTTGCAGAGCAAGGGAAACAACTACTTCAAGGTCTCAGAGCGAGTGACATCTCCAATTGAAATGCTACTACTGTGTACCACTAACTAGCTAGCCATTTCACACTGGTTACACTAACACATCACATCACTAAGAGGAAAACCTTAGTGAGAATGCTGTTCATTGACTACAGTTCAGCATTCAACACTATTGTTCCATTCAAGCTCATCACCAAGCTCAGAGCCCTGGGTCTGGACACTACCCTCTGCAACTGAATCTTAGACTTCCTGACGGGCATACCACAGGCCGTGAGGATTGGCAACAACACCTCCTCCACACTGATTATTAATACATGGGCACCCCAGAGGTGTGTCCTCAGCCCTCTGCTGTACTCCCTGTTCACGCATGAATGCGTGGCATTGCGTGACACCAACTCCATCGTCAAGTTTGCTGACGACACCATGGTTGTAAGCCTAATAATCAACAATGACGAGTCAGACTATAGGGGGGATGTAAGTGAACTGGCAATCCACATCAACAGGACTGCAGGAGAGAGTCAGCAGTCTTGTCAAGAGGGTGCAACAGTTCCTCTACTTCCTAAGGTGGCTGAAGAAATTTGGCATGCCACCCCAGGTCCCCTCCAAATACAGCCGGTGCATCATCGAGAGAGTCCTGACCAGTTGCATCATGGCCGGGTACGGGAATTGCTCCATCCACGACCGCAAGGCCCTCCAGCAGGTTGGTGAAGACGGCCCAGTATGTCACTAGGGCCATGTTCCAACCCTACCAGGACATATACTGCAGCATCATCAAGGACCACACACACCCCACACACACTGACTGACTGACTGACTGACTGACTGACTGACTGACGTGCACTGCACCCTGCCAGCCATAGGAGTCGCTAGTGCGCGACGGGACAAGGACATCACAGCCGGCCAAACTCCCCCCTAACCCGGGCCAATTGTGCGCCGCACCATGGGTCTCCTGGTCGCGGCCGGCTGCGACAGAGCCTGGACTTGAACCCAGAATTTCTAGTGGCACAGCTAGAAGTGCCTTCGGGGAGGCCCCGATTTACCCATTCTAACATTCAAATGAACAGTAACTGGATGCCTGTCTGCCTGCTTTATATAGCAAGCCACTACCACATGACTCACTATCCGTGGGAGTCAACCACTTTCGTGAACAGGGTGGTGCACCTAATAAACTGGCCACTGAGTGTATATCCTGTGCATTTGACTAATTAAACAAAACAACCATAAAACAACCACAATGAATGAACGGACCCACAGTCTCTGAATGTCTTTTCACAGGCCCCAGTCCAAAGACAACACGGTGACTGGCTGTCCTTTCTGCCTCCTACGGCTGCTGTTCTATGCCTTTGTATGGCTCACAAAGAACCGTGGAGGAGCCAAAGCAAATACATGCCGTGCACCACCACTGCATATTTCCACTCTGCACTCTCTCTGTGAGTCCTGGAGTTTCTTGCATCAGGAAAAACCACAAGGTTGGCATAAGTGGGTGTAGAGATTATATGAAATCGTCTGTTTGATAAACTCTCAAAACCCTTTAATCCTGTTCTAATTTCTGGACCTCTCAAGATTAGTGCTGTTTGCCCTGCTGTTTGGAATTGACTTCAAACAAGACCCAGGGTCTTAAAGCTATCGTTTTACTTCTCAGCAAGGGTGCCAGCTGATCTGATGGAGCACAGTTTGTGGCGATTTGAAAGAATATTGCAAAAATTATTTAGGATATGGCAGTAATATTACATCTCAAAAATAAGTAGGAAGAGTGGAGGCTGGTGGGAGGAGCTATAGGAGGACTGGCTCATTATAATAGCTGGAATGGAATTAATGGAACAGTCAAACACGTTGTTTCCATATGTTTGATGTGTTTGGTACCATTCCATTGATTTCATTCCAGCCATTACAATGAGCCCGTCCTCCCATAGCTACTTCCATCAGCCTCCTCTGAGTAGAAAACGTTCCGGGGAAGTGTCAGTAATTCAGGATATGGCAGACTACAATATTAGCACAATTGATAGTGAGTTACAGACAGTTAGGAAGCGAAATGGCTCCAACAATTCACTATGTATAATAGATAACAGGCCAGTCGTGTAACACAGTACCTTTCACCTCACATTAGACTAAAATACATTTTTACTCACATTAGGCAATAATACAAACCAGAAGCCATGAATTACAGGCAACATCCGCATTGAGTTAAAGGCTTGAGCTGCCGATTTCAAAGAGTAGGACACTAACCCGGACGCTTGTAAGAAATCCCGCTATGCCCTCCGACGAACCATAAAACAGGCAAAGCATCATTACAGGACTAAGATCAAATCCTACTACACCGGCTCTGACGCTCATCGGATGTGGCAGGGCTCGTAAACTATCACTGATTACAAAGAGAAAACCAGGCACGAGCTGCCCAGAGCCTACCTGCCTTCTATGCTAAATGCCTTCAATGCTCGCTTTGAGGCAAGCAACACTGAACCATGAGTGAGAGCCCCAGCTCTTCCGGACGACTGTGTGATCACGCTTTCCATAGCCAATGTGAGTAAGAGCTTAACATTCACAAGGCCGCAGGGCCAGACGGATTACCAGGATGCATACTCAGAACATGTGCTGACCAGCTGGCAAGTGTCTTCACTGACATTTTCAACCTCTCCCTGACCAGGTCTGTAATCCCTATATGTTTCAGGCAGACCACCATAGTCCCTGTGCCCAAGAACTCCAAGGTAACCTGTCTAAATGACTATCGCCCCGTAGCACTCACATCTGTAGCCATGAAATGCTTTGAAAGGCTGGCCACACTGCCCGTTCCCACTTGGACAAAAGGAACACCTACATGAGAATGCTGTTCATTGGCTACAGCACAGCGTTCAACACCATAGTGCCCTCCAAGCTCATCACTAAGCTAAATCTCCTGGGACCAAACACTCCCCATAGGGTGGTGCACAATTGGCCCAGCGTTGTCCGGGTTACGGGTGGGTTTGGCCGGGGTAGGCCCTCATTGTAAATAAGAATTTGTTCTTAACTGACTTGCCTAGTTAATAAAGGTTCAATTTAACAAGTAAAAACAAAAAGGACATTCAGAGACTTGTCCCGAAGCAACTCCTGCGTTGTCTTGGCTGTGTGCTTAGGGTAGTTGTCCTGTTGGAAGGTGAACCTTTGCCCCAGTCTGAGTTCTTGAGCGCTGTGGAGCAGGTTTTCATCAAGGATCTCTCTGTACTTTTCTCCGTTCATCTTTCCCTCAATCCTGACTAGTCTCCCAGTTCCTGCCGCTGAAAAACATCCCCACAGCATGATTCTGCCACCACAATGCTGGTGCCAGGTTTCCTCCAGATGTGACGCTTGGTATTCAGGCCAAAGAGTACAATCTTGGTTTCATCAGACCAGAGAATCTTGTTTCTCATGGTCTAAGAGTCCTTTAGGTGCCTTTTGGCAAACTCCAAGCAGGCTGTCATGTGCATTTTAGTGAGGAGAAAGCCACTCTGGCCACTCTAACATAAAGGCGTGATTGGTGGAGTGCTGTTGAGATGGTTGTCCTTCTGGAAGGTTCTCCCATCTCCACAGAGGAACTCTGGAGCTCTGTCCGAGTGACCATTGGGTTCTTGGTCACCACCCTGACCAAGGTCCTTCTCCCCCGATTGCTCAGTTTGGCCGGGAGGCCAGCTCTAGGAAGAGTCTTGTTGGTTCCAAACTTCTTACATTTATGGATGTTGGAGGGCACTGTGTACCCTTCCACAGATCTGGGCCTTGACACAATATTGTCTCTTAACTCTATGGACAATTCCTTCGACCTCATGGCTTGGTTTTTTCTCTGACATGCACTGTCAACTGTGGGACCTTATATAGACAGGTGTGTGCCTTTCCAAATCATGTCCAATCAATTGAATTTACCACAGGTAGACTCCAATCAATCTGGACTCCAAGTTGTAGAAACATCTCAAGGATGATCAATGGAAACAGGATGCACCTGAGCTCAGTTTTGAGTCTCATAGCAAAGGGTCTGAATACCTATGTAAATAAGGTATTTCTGTTTTACATTTTTTATACATTAGCAAAAATGTTTAAAAACCTGTTTTCGATTTGCCATTATGGGGTATTGTGTGTAGATTGATGAGGAAAAACATTTATTTAATCCAATTTAGAATAAGGCCGTAACATAACAAAATGTGGGAAAAGTCAAGGGGTCTGAATACTTTCTGAATATACTGTATGTTTACTCATTGTGTATCTATCATTACTTTTATTATTACGTGTTTTACTTTTCTATTATTTCTCTATTTTCTTTCTCTCTGCATTGTTGGGAAGGACCCATAAGTAAGCATTCCACTGTTAGTCCACACCGGTTGTTTACGAAGCATGTGACGAATAACAATTGTTTTGATTCCAAAGACCACACAACCATGGTGTTAACCTACCGCAGACTTTCTTTGATTCCAAAGACCACACAACCATGGTGTTAACCTACCGCAGACTTTCTTTGATTCCAAAGACCACACAACCATGGTGTTAACCTACCGCAGACTTTCTTTGATTCCAAAGACCACACAACCATGGTGTTAACCTACCGCAGACTTTCTTTGATTCCAAAGACCACACAACCATGGTGTTAACCTACCGCAGACTTTCTTTGATTCCAAAGACCACACAACCATGGTGTTAACCTACCGCAGACTTTCTTTGTGACATTGACACGTCTGCCAATGTCCGCTCCTGGAATGGGTAGGTCACAAGATCTCAGCTGCACAATCATTTTGGCCTGAGCCAGTTTACTTACAGCCAACGAGCAAATATGGTGTCGGCAGCCAACACAACTTGTTGTAATTGCCCGATAGAGTAGCCTACATTACATGGTTTCCAAATTCAATCATTTTACTTCTGAACACGTAGGAAAGTGTGGAAATGTTGCTTGGAGAGTAATGACTGTTCAAAGTCTGGTGCGCTCAAAGAAAATAACAGGTGTGTCTTGTGATTCTGTAGACTTGGAACAATCCAACCATAACAAATAGAGACGGACAGCCTTTACTTGCGTATTAAAAGGAGAGTAATGGCAGACCATTTGTCAGTTACTAGATGCACGTCATGACTTGGGTGGAGCTGCATTCATTCTATTGACTTTTTTGACCACAATCCAAGTCTAAGTAATTTGTTTTATTTGCGCATACAATGTGTCAACATATCCGGCGCCTTATGATATTTAGCATATCAGCTTGCCACTGAAAAGTACAGACAGAGTGTGCTTTCCAAATAGCACACTATACCCTTTATAGTGCACTACTGTTGACCAGGGCCTTCAGGGCTATGGTCAAAAGCAGTGTACTATATAGGGAATAGGGTCCCATTTGGGACACACACACTGAGTCCTGTGCAGGCATGACATAATAACATCAGGTGTTGACAGTGGAGACAGCCATTTACGTCTTATACGAGGGCGTGGAAGCAGAATCACTCTTTTGTCAACAATAGTTAGCCCCACTTAACCCTTCTAACTCACTGTCACTGATGTCTTTTCACCAAGGTGATTGTGTACCCACCTGCCTGCCAGAGGAAGCATTGTCCATCTCTAAGCACCTCCACAGCAGACTGTCAGTGACTGGGCAATGTCAACATCTGGAGAAATAAGTAATGTGATGTACACAGTGCATGATATAACATTGATCAAGTTTCATCTTCCAAATCTCAATAGCTCTGCTGTTTGAGTATTCAGTTACCTGTTATCATTCATCCATTCACTTACCTGTTATCTCTCAGCCATTCACATGGGGTGTGTTTGTATAGGAAATATTAGTGAAGGGCTAGTGAAGTATGTCCACGTGATGCAAAGGTTTCAAAAGGGTAGATTTTGTTCCCATTCCAACATTCGCTCACAGATGTGAAATTAGTGGAGGCTGCTGAGGTTAGGACGACTCATAATAATGGCTGGAAAGGAGCGAATGGAATGGCATCAAACACATAGAAACCATGTATTTGATACCATTCCACTCATTCCACTTCAGCCATTACCAACTGCCCGTGCTCCCCAATTAAGTTGCCACCAACCTCCTGTGTATGAAATGCTGGCATGTCTATTCTGCGCTACCTCTGGAGGCCGCATGGAAATGTGATTTTCCCAATGTGGTTGAAAGGCCGCTTTTCCAATTTAGGCCGTGAAAAAGCATTTGCCTTTCACTGGAACCTGCTTTGGAATGCATAATGAATAAATTAACCCTTGGATTCAAAGTAGATTCAAATATGTGTCTCTCAACACAAAGTTGAGTTCCTTTTAAAAGTGCTATTTCCAATGATGCAAGTGTTTCTACGAAAAACCTTAGTTAAAAATACACTTTCATCCCATACATAGTTGCATTTTTTGGTTTGACAACCGAAGCTATTTGGTTTTATTTTTGTTTTAACTGAAGTCATACAAAGCTATTTGGGGCATCAAGAAATGTCCATGTATGGACGAGAACAAATTGATATTGGGCACGTCTTTTCCACAGGCATATTCAGCATGGTGCATCTATAAATGTATCAAATATAATCTGGCATATGAACATTCTGCCCTTATCATTACATTAAACAACGTCTCTCTTTGAAAGGAAAAAACTACTTTGGTGACCTTGACCTCATTGTTTGGGAGTTTAGCGAGCGGCCTGTCCTACTAGGAGCAGATAGTTATTATATGCTTGGAACAGCATGTCATCACTCACACATTCCTGCTGGAGGCACATAAAACTGTTTACCACATAGCTATGGAAAGACTGACCATTGATCACTTGACGTTGAAGATTAAACATGTACATTATACTGAGCATTAAACTTAGAGCAGATTCAAGCTGTTGTTATAGGTTTGTAATAGTTTCACATACTGTTTGGCTGTGGAAAGTGGAGTGGGATAGTGGTGTACAGACATTGTGCCTCTGGTAAGCTACCATTGATTTGGAGTGGGCTGGGAGGACGGTTCACCAGCTTTTGTTTGGAGTGTCAGCCAGACCCTATAAACATGGGATGATGAATCGTTGCCTGGTCTACAGCCAAAGTGAATGGCTAAATAAACCAGCAGGTTCTGTAGGACAGCCAAGTCCAAAAACATCCCCAAAGTGAATGCAGAGCACCCTGTAAGGAAATAAATTATGATTAGATCTCGTAGAAATACTGAACCTGTTAGTGGTAGTATAAGAGGCAGCTGATCAGATGTGTTGTGTTTGACAAAACACTACACCTCAAAATGAACAGAAGCTCATGCCAGAGGAAAACTAGAACTTTGATTGGTCATTCATGTGCATTAGCCGCCACTCGAATTGAGTCACAGTACAGTTCAAATTAGACCTCTCTTTTCTCTTTGGATAATGCAGCACTTATCTGCCTTCCTTTCAGGTATTACTCCATGAGAATATACTACTAGAATCATTGTAATTTAAAAGGCTTGTGTGGTAGGTTTTGTGTTTGCAGGGTACACTAAAGCTTCAATCCATTTTAAAACAGGATTTGTACAATGAGTGTAGGGTATTAGAACATATTAAAATTATTTAACAGAAATATGACATATTTCATGCCTATATCTAAACGCCAAACTTATTTTCAACAAAGGCTCTATATAACCGGCAAGAAGGTTGGTATTTGATAAGAAATGTAGGATTTTCAAGCTATTTGAAGGTATAGAAATGTTGTTCATCATTAAATTATTATTTCCAGGACGCATTGTCATTAAAATCGTTATCCTCATAGATCAACACTACCCTCTTGTGGAAAGGAGAACACATGGCACTAACAAAACACACCAATATACAATTAGGGCGACTAAACATGGGGGAAGTTCGATAATGATGTGGGGTTGCTTTGCTGTGTTTGGTACTGGGGGCCTTGAACGTGTGCAAGGTGTTTTGGAGTGCAATGTTCAACCCAGTGTCCAAAAACTGGGTCTCCATTGAAAATTGTGGGTCTTCAAACAGAACAACAGCACCCAGGAATGGTTCAGGAAGAAACGCTATAGGGTTTTTTCTCGAATTACGGTGGCATTTGGGCATGGTATTTGGGCATTTGGGCATTTTGTAAAAACTGAACTGCATTTTTCTACATTTGTATGTATTAAAATGTTTTTGGGTAAATCTTTCCATTCTAAATCAAATACTTTAGCTTAATGACTTTAAATAATTTGTACCATTATGATAACATTGTGCCACCAGTAGAAGTAGTAAGACCAATGAGACAATGGAGGGCACAAACACTCAAAGGTCATCAAACCTTTTAAAAATTATTTACAAAAGTGATGATTAATAATTTTGCTAGCAATGTTATTTCCCTTCATTTAAATTGACTTTTACAATGTGCTAAAATCAAGGGAAAGCACTTACCACCACAATTCAAGAATGACCCTGGATTGTTCTGGAGTGGCGAATGATGAGACCAAATCTGAATACTATCAAAAACCTATGGCCAGATCTGAAACTCACAGTTGATGGAAGGCACCCACTGAAGGGTGGGCCAAATTGCCAGGAGAAAAGTGCAGCAATATCATTAATGATGGCTACAAGCATGGGCATCATGCACCCCAAAAATCCAAGGGAGCACAAAGCAGGTGAGGATGGCTTTTGCCTGCCTGCTAGAGCCATAAAATGTATGCTTAATTCTATGAAGAAAGTACAGTGAGCTCCAAAGGTTTTGGGACAGTGACACATTTCTTGTTGTTTTGGTTCTGTACTCCAGCACTTTTGATTTTGAAATGGTAAATGTGAGGTTAAAGTGCTGACTGTTTATGGTACAGGACGGTACTCATGAATCCTACCTGATTCATTGAAAACCAGGGTTGGAGAGCCTTTTAGCCACAGTCCAATAAAAATGTGCTTTGATTCCATCTGAAAATGTGTCCTGTCCTGAGTGGATTTCATACACACAAGAAAGAGTCGACAAGACACCTTCTTTTACATTTCTTGTATTCACCAGGTTTCCTTATTCCAGCAAAAATGCAAGAGCAGCCACTTACTACCTGCAGTAAGGTCGTAACAGTCAAGATTCCAACATTCTTCCATCTATCCACTAACATTATCAGCCAAAAATACTTGTAGTGATATCTGTATAAAAATTATCCAGTGCTAAAAGTTTGTTTAATCATAAAAAAAACTTTGCTCAAAGAAAAAAATAAAATAAAAAAAGTGATGAAAAGCTAAAGATGTCATTAGAGAAAGTAGGTACAGTAGTAAGACAAAGTGATGAAAAGCTAAAGATGTCATTAGAGAAAGTAGGTACAGTAGTAAGACAAAGTGATGAAAAGCTAAAGATGTCATTAGAGAAAGTAGGTACAGTAGTAAGACAAAGTGATGAAAAGCTAAAGATGTCATTAGAGAAAGTAGGTACAGTAGTAAGACAAAGTGATGAAAAGCTAAAGATGTCATTAGAGAAAGTAGGTACAGTAGTAAGACAAAGTGATGAAAAGCTAAAGATGTCATTAGAGAAAGTAGGTACAGTAGTAAGACAAAGTGATGAAAAGCTAAAGATGTCATTAGAGAAAGTAGGTACAGTAGTAAGACAAAGTGATGAAAAGCTAAAGATGTCATTAGAGAAAGTAGGTACAGTAGTAAGACAAAGTGATGAAAAGCTAAAGACGTCATTAGAGAAAGTAGGTACAGTAGTAAGACAAAGTGATGAAAAGCTAAAGATGTCATTAGAGAAAGTAGGTACAGTAGTAAGACAAAGTGACAGGAAATTAAACAAAAATGGAAAAACAAACATGCTTGTTATAGTAAAGGACATACTGTGTGACCGTGTGAAAAATAACTTCTTATGACTATATACAAAATGACTAACAACATTCCAACAAATATACAATATTATCAACTGGCACTTCAGTGAGTTCTTCAGCAACATTCCTAACGACGGTTTCTAGTTCTCCAGTGTGATCAGAAAAACAGATGTACAGCTAAAGCCGATGAAAGTAGTTTAGAGTTATCAAAAATATATTCAACATGAAATAACATTTTCCATTACTAAAATACAGTACCATGACAATTAAATTTAAAAACAACACGTCTCATGAAATGACTCGATCCACCCTAAGCCTAATGGGGTGTCTCCAGAAGACCTAGTAGTAAACAAGATGATTATGAAATTCTATAATGAAATTAAGTGAAGAATCAGAGATGACTGACAATTCCATAGACCAGCCCTTCAGTACCTGTGCTCTGAGAAAGACCACACTCACCAAATAATATTAACAGGGACATAGTGAGCTCCAGAAGTATTGGGACAGTGACACGTGTTGTTTTGGCTCTTTACTCCAGAACTTTGGCTTTGAAATGATACGATGACTATGGGGTTCAAGTGCAGACGACCGTCGATCTTCCATTTGATTTGAGGGAATTTATCCATATCGGGTGAACCGTTTAGAAATAACAGCACTTTTTGTACATAAACCCCCCCATTTTAGTGGAACAAAAGTATTGGGATAAATTCACTTGTGTATTAAAGTGGGTTTAAAGTTTATTATTTGGTCCCATATTCATACCATGCAATGATTGCATCACGCTTGTGACTCTACAATCTTGTTGTATGCAATTTGCTGTTTGTTTTGGTTGTGTTTCAGATGATTTTGTGCCATATTGAAATGATTGGTTAATAATGTATTGTGTTATTTGAGTCCCTGTTATTGTAAATAAGAATACAATGTTTCTAAACACTTCTACATTAAATGTGGATCTCCCCATGATTACGGATAATCCTGAATGAATCATGAATAATGAGGAGTTAGAAACTTAAAAACACAAATATCATTCCCCAAAGACATGTTAACCTCTTATTTATCTCAGTTCACTGGTCACGATGGCAACACCCACCCGTAGCACGCGCTCCAGCAGGTGTATCTCACTGATCATCCCTAAAGCCAACACCTCATTTGGCCGCCTTTCGTTCCAGTTCTCTGCTGCCTGTGACTGGAACAAATTGCAAAAATCGCTGAAGTTGGAGACTTTTATCTCCATCACCAACTTCAAACATCTGCTATCTGAGCAGCTAACCGATCACAGCAGCTGTATATAGTCTATCGGTAAATAGCCCACACAATTTTCCTACCTCATCCCCATACGGTTTATATTTATTTACTTTTCTGCTCTTTTGCACACCAATATCTCTACCTGTACATGACCATCTGATCATTTATCACTCCAGTGTTAATCTGCAAAATTTTAATTATTCGCCTACCTCCTCATGCCTTTTGCACACAATGTATATAGACTTTTTTTTCTCTACTGTGTTATCGACTTGTTAATTGTTTACTCCATGTGTAACTCTGTTGTCTGTTCACACTGCTATGCTTTATCTTGGCCAGGTCGCAGTTGCAAATGAAAACTTGTTCTCAACTAGCCTACCTGGTTAAATAAAGATGAAGAAAAAAAAAACATTACAATAATAGGAGAGGTTAGCATTTCTGGGGGTGTGATATTTGTGCATCTGTAACTTTCATCATTATTCACTATCAATAATCATGGTAGCATCCACATTAATGTAGAAGTGTTTAGAAACATTCTATTCTTCATATTTACAATAAAAGTGACTCCAAAATGACAATACATTATTTACCATTCATTTCTATTGGGCACAGAATAATCTGAAACAACCAAAACGAACAGCAAATGCATTCAACAAATGTGTAGTCACAAGCTTGACGTAATCATTGCGTGCTTTGAATATGGGACCAAATACTAAACGTGACTACTTTAATACACGTGAATTTGTTCCAATACTCTTGGTTCCCTAAAATGGCATGAAAATACACTCACATTTTTAGCCGACAGTCTGCACTTTAACCTCAGTCATTGTATCATTTAAAATCCAAAGTGCCGCAGTAAAGAGCCAAAACAACAACAAATGGTCACTGTCCCAATTGGTTTGGAGCTCACTGTAAATGGCCAATTGAAATGCATGACGCCAAAAAAAAAAATTGTGTTCACTTGGTGGGGAAAAAAAACATGGGCCTCCCGAGTGGTGCAGCGGTCTAAGACACTGCATCACAGTGCTAGAGGCGTCACTACAGACCCAGGTTTAATCCGGGGCTGTATCACAATCAGCTGTGATCGGAAGTCCCATAAAGCGGCGCACAATTGGCCCAGCGTCGCCAGGGTTAGGGGAGGGTTTGGCACATCACGCTCTAGCGACTCCTTGTCACGCGCCTGCAGGCTGACCTGGTCGTCAGTTGAACGATGTTTCCTACAACACATTGGTGCGGGTGGCTTCCGGGTTAAGCGGACGGGTGCTAAGAACCATGTTTCGGAGGACGCATGACTCGACTTTCACCTCCCGAGCCCATTGGGGAGTTGCAGCGATGAGACAAGATCGAAATTGGGGAGAAAAAGGGGGTAATTTTTGTTTCATTTTTAAAAACCAGTTTAAACATGGCACACACATTTCTAATTCTACCTGTAGTGACCAATTCTATGGACCTGTTATGCATGATAATTTCCAGTCACTGTTTAATTGGCTAACACAAGCTGCCCTTTATGGATTCCTAGCATCCTCTTCTTAGTTTAACAGTAGTTTCTACTATACTTCTCTTTTTAGTTTAACAGTAGTTTCTAGTATAGTAAGTCAAATTGGCAACACTATTCCATCTATTGCCACTTTACCCCTGTGAATTCTATTCTCATTGACATGCTGTGGAATAAGCTCCAAACACTCCAACACACATAATCCTCCCTGTCTCCTGGCCACACTGTAGAGGTCAGACGTGCAGAGTCAGAGGTGAGAGTTAGGTCCTAAAGCTCCAACTCCTTTGGAAAGGCTGGAATGGTTTCTTTAGGGTTAGGAGCATGAGCTGGGGTTTGAGCCGTGGTGCTTTCTCTGGTAAGACGGCAGCCTTGCTCTCCGCTGTGGGGAACCGCCTGCGGTAGATCTCCGGATAGGACTTCTGGAACTGAAGAATGGTAAGACGATTAGTTTACAGAGCGCCAGTAGGCTGGAGTTTGATCAATCCTGCCCTAGCAAAGTTAATATAGGGAAAGAGTTCTTCTTCGAGTGTACCTGCTTGAGTCTCTTCCTCTTGTCCTTGGCTGAGAGCTCAGTGTCGGCGATGAGGCCCTCCAGCAGCTCCTGCATGGGCCCCTGGGAGCTGGAGACTCTCTGCTCCTCAAACTCTGCCCTGCTAATCTTCCTGCAGTACGACGGAGACACCAGGGAGGCGTCTGTATCGGCACCGGCATACTTTATCTGGGGGTAGAGAAAGTGAGAGATGAAAAATACTTATTGGTCTGGGGTTGATAAGAGGGAGAGGCTGTTAAGAATCCTGCATGTTCAATGAAAATCCATAGAGATTGAGTTGATGTAACTGGTAGGTAAACGTAAATATATAAAAGTGATCATAGTATAGTAAGTCGTGACATTAGATAGCTGTTATTAAATTATCAGTCGCACTTGAACCCAGTATAGTGACAAAGCTTGAGAAATCAAACAATCACCACCACACCAAGGGTGAAACGAAAGCACACCCTTTCACATATCAACATACACCAGTTGACCAGGGTCGTGTTCATTAGGCACCAAATTGAAGAAAACGGGCCTAAAATGGAGAGGAATTATCTGGATTTGTCCCATGAGAAATGCAAATGTTCTTTTTCCATTGCGTGCCCTAATGAACACGACCCAAGACAGGCTGTCAGTGTACTTTCTCTGGGTTTGTAAAAACTACGCTATGACCGAGTCAGGCTGACCTGTACCCTCCTGAGGTGGGAGAGGTGATCATCCACATGTCTGTGCAGGTTAGAGGGCACCCTGAGGACACTGTCGTGGTGCTCCATCATGAAGGTGACCAGCTTGGTGGCCAGAAGCTCGTCCAGGTCCACCTCCTCTGCAGAGCCCAGGATGCAGCGCGAGAATGTCTGCACCATCTGACCACGAACAACAAGTGGGGAGTGAATACAGAAAAATACAGTCACTTACTATGAAGAGCTTTGAAACATAGTGGGAAAATCCATATAACTGCAAGCCCTCCATAACAACGATGGACTCCACCGCAGACTCCATAAGTTACGATGGAAAGTAGTTTGTACCAGGGTGCGTGTTGCTATGGCATCGTTAAGCGGTGGAAGGGCGGGGTTCTGGCAGACCCTGGCCATGAGGCGGAGGAGCAGCTGGAGTCTGCGGCGGTTGGCCGGTGGCAGGAGGAGGCTGCACACCTGGAGGGCCTCTGCTGCCACCTCTTTCTGCTGCAGCAGACCTGGGGGAAGAGATGGCTTGAGGTACACAGGACCTTCCCTGGCATTGCATCTATCCGTCTCTCATGTGGTTGAGATACAATTTTGTTGGACTGTTTATTACAAACCAAATGGTCCACGATTGTTTGCCCAACTTAAATATGGTAAGGCAAGGCTACAGTAAGAGTTCTATGTGGCCCTGAAGTGTTCCGTTTACATTTAGCCACATAACAGCCACAGCGCTTCCTCTTCTACCTCACAAAGTGGCTATAGATCAGATTTTATATATTTAACTGATAACAGAAATAATGCAATGCTTCCTCTTCAGGAGTAGTGGTGTTTTCCACTATCATTGTTGTAAGTTGACACATTACTCACTGAGAATGTTGACAAAGACTTCATAGAGCTGGAAGGTCAATAGGGGCTCTTTGAGTCTCTGGAAGTACTCAGCCACCGTACGGAGCACATCACGCTCAAAGCCTGGGTACATGGGCTGCTTGGTCTCCCTACCGTTGGGCCCTAAAGAAGAGAGAGATTTAAGCCTAACTGTATATACAAAACAAGAAGACCCAAAGCAAACATGAGCAGATGTGTCTTGCTGTATTGGTAAGAGCACAAAACCTTACATACTGCAGCTAATTAGTAACAAAGGTGAACCCAAAGCAGATGTCTAAATGATAAGAGGAGAGGTTTATTATCAGTATAACTTTACTCACAGTTGGCTAGGCACTTCATTGCTGATAGAACCCAATAGGGCATGTCCTCTAGTAATGCAAAACATGAGAAAATATCAAATAAAGTTAGACTAAATTCTAAAATATAGTTTTAGTTGTTAATGTTCATCTTATACAGTAATAGTCATGAGCAATGTTACAGAATGACTGCAAAAGTTACATACCCGCTTTGTTCTTCACAATAACTATTCCTGTTTTATTGACACTGAATACGTTGTGAATTATATGCTTTGCATTCACGTGTTTGGGATCCAACACTCCATCCATTGTCTTCAGACCCAGCACTCTCTGCAAACTAAAACGGTTGTAAAAGGAAAAGCAACGACACACACACACACACACACACACACACACAGTGACCAACAAGCGCAAGTCCATGGTGTGTGGTGGTGTGTGGTTGGATAGCTAGCTACATACTGTGCGATTGTCATTTTCTTCCAGATTTGGTCGACTTGCTTGGGGGTGATGTCACTCCTACGTATGATTTTGCACTCGTGCACCTCTCCAATGGCTATGCTGTGTCTCTTGTTCCACGTCTCTGAGTTCTGAGGAAAATGCAAAACATAGAAAACTGACACCAATGGAAACCTAAAATACGGTATTTTTGTCCCGCTGGGACCACCAATATAAAAGATATATGCACACATAACTTAAGTCACGTTGGATAAAAGTGTCTGCTAAATGGCATTCATTATGTTATTACTAGTACATTTTAACATGTTTCACAGTTTCTAAGGGCGTGAGTATAATAATAATTACTACATATTGTTGTGCCATCTCTAAAATAAAATAATTTAAAAAGGGTCAGTGAAAACAGCAACAGCTAACTGTAAAGTTAAACAGCTGTACTAGCCCTTGGCCTCTCTCAGTATCTCTCACCAGGATCAGAGACTTCATGGGGATCTTCTCTGGCTGCGGCAGTTCCTCGTAGTCGTCCCAGCGGATGAGGCGGGGCAGGTCGCAGTTCTCTGACACTGGGGTCCGCTGGGGCAGGGGCTTCAGGGGGGACGTAGGAGGGAACCTAGGGTCACAGAGGAGGGAAGTCAGGGGTATGAACAAATGAGGACAGACAACTCTGACCGGCAGCCCTTCCACACATTCATGCACATTTAAGGACCACAGGCGTTCAGATGTCTTTATCTGCTCAATATCTCCTTAGACCACATAAAAGCAGACAGGGTCATTTCATGTCATGTGCGCATTGGCCCTTTTTTAAATAAATTTTTACCCCGTTTTCTCCCCAATTTCGTGGTATCCAATTGTTTTTAGTAGCTACTATCTTGTCTCATCGCTACAACTCCCATACGGGCTCGGGAGAGACGAAGGTTGGAAGTCATGCGTCCTCCGATACACAACCCAACCAAGCCGCACCAATGTGCTGCACCAATGTGTCGGAGGAAACACCGTGCACCTGGCCACCTTGGTTAGCGCGCACTGCGCCCGGCCCGCCACAGGAGTCGCTGGTGCACAATGAGACAAGGATATCCCTACCGGCCAACCCCTCCCTAACCCGGACGACGCTATGCCAATTGTGCGTCGCCCCACGGACCTCCCGGTCGCGGCCGGTTACGACAGAGCTTGGGCGCGAACCCAGAGTCTCTGGTGGCACAGCTGGCGCTGCAGTATAGCGCCCTTAACCACTGCGCCGTCACCCGGGAGGCCGCATTGGCCTTTTTTGACACATTATTTTGCCTGCCTACTTCTCTCATAGAGCGTTGGGCCAGTAAGCAGACTGGGTGAAAAACAAATTGTATCTGTCGATGTGGGCTTGAGCATAGCACCTAATTGCTCCTGTAAAAATCACTTTTGATAAGAGCGTCTGGTATATTACCAAAATGTAAATATGCAGCAAAGTAGTCAGCCATGACACCTTAGTACCATGAAAAGCAATGACATTGAAAACACACACAACCCAATAACAGGACATCATTACCTGTAGACTTGACCACTGTCCTCAAAGTCTTCTTTACCATAGCGGCCCTTGACATCCTCAACGACGTGGTTCTTCATGAATTTCCTGAGCAGTTGCAGGGTCTGGTACCGGGTCACCTCTGGCCCAAAGTTATGATTTCGCTTTAGCAGCTCATGTAGCCAATCAACGGCCTCAGATCCAGTGAAGCTGTTGTCATAGCTACGGAAGTATGCCCAGTGTCTTTTCAGAGGCATGCCTCCACGGAAGAGCTTGATAGTTTCATTCCACTGCAGGACAGAGATCCATTCAAGAGTTTTATTTAACACATATTTAGTGTTAGTAATGTGCTATGATGATGATTTACATCCTGTTTTTTAACAAATAGCCTAGCCAGTAACACCACAATCTCTACTTTCACATGGGGCATGTCAAATATAGGCCTAAATAGCAAACTACATTCATATGTAAATACATGCAGGGATATCAGTGGCTTACAATTGGCTCATCCATTCCCCTCCCTTGTAACTATTCCCCAGGTCGTTGCTGTAAATGAGAATGTGTTCTCAGTCAACTTACCTGGTAAAATAACGGTAAAATAGAAAGCTTAGGGAGCACATACTCCTCAGTTTAATACATGAAGCAACAGCTAGAGTGCTAGATCTCTCTATATACACAAACAGTACCAGTCAAAAGTTTGGACACACCTACTCATTCAAGGATTTTTCTTTATTTGAACTATTTTATACATTGTAGAATAGTGAAGACATCAAAACTATGAAATAACACTTTAATTTTTACATGTCACCTTTATTTAACCAGATAGGCAAGTTGAGAACAAGTTCTCATTTACAATCGCTACCTGGCCAAGATAAAGCAAAGCAGTTGACACATACAACAACACAGAGTTACACATGGAGTAAAACAAACATGCAGTCAATAATACAGTAGAAAAATAAGTCTATATACAATGTGAGCAAATGACGTGAGAAAAGGGAGGTAAAGGCAACAAAAAAAAGGCCATGGTGGCGAAGTAAATACAATATAGCAAGTAAAACACTGGAATGGTAGATTTCAGGGGAAAATGTGCAAGGTAGAGATGGGGTGCAAAATAAATAAAGAACAGTAGGGGGAGAGGTAGTTGTTTGGGCTAAATTATAGATGGGCTATGTATAGGTGCAGTAATCTGTGAGCTGCTCTAACAGCTGGTGCTTAAAGCTAGTGAGGGAGATAAGTGTTTTCAATTTCAGAGATTTTTGTAGTTCATTCCAGTCATTGGCAGCAGAGAACTGGAAGGAGAGGCGGCCAAAGGAAGAATTGGTTTTGGGGGTGACAAGAGAGATACAGTGCCTTGCGAAAGTATTCGGCCCCCTTGAACTTTGCGACCTTTTGCCACATTTCAGGCTTCAAACAAAGATATAAAACTTCATTTTTTTGTGAAGAATCAACAACAAGTGGGACACAATCATGAAGTGGAACGACATTTATTGGATATTTCAAACTTTTTTAACAAATCAAAAACTGAAAAATTGGGCGTGCAAAATTATTCAGCCCCCTTAAGTTAATACTTTGTAGCGCCACCTTTTGCTGCGATTACAGCTGTAAGTCGCTTGGGGTATGTCTCTATCAGTTTTGCACATCGAGAGACTGAAATTTTTTCCCATTCCTCCTTGCAAAACAGCTCGAGCTCAGTGAGGTTGGATGGAGAGCATTTGTGAACAGCAGTTTTCAGTTCTTTCCACAGATTCTCGATTGGATTCAGGTCTGGACTTTGACTTGGCCATTCTAACAGTGCAGGTGCATTTATACGGAGACTTGATTACACACAGGTGGATTGTATTTATCATCATTAGTCATTTAGGTCAACATTGGATCATTCAGAGATCCTCACTGAACTTCTGGAGAGAGTTTGCTGCACTGAAAGTAAAGGGGCTGAATAATTTTGCATGCCCAATTTTTCAGTTTTTGATTTGTTAAAAAAGTTTAAAATATCCAATAAATGTCGTTCCACTTCATGATTGTGTCCCACTTGTTGTTGATTCTTCACAAAAAAATACAGTTTTATATCATCTTTATGTTTGAAGCCTGAAATGTGGCAAAAGGTTGCAAAGTTCAAGGGGGCCGAATACTTTCGCAAGGCACTGTATACCTGCTGGTGCTACAGGTGGGTGCTGCTATGGTGACCAGTGAGCTGAGAGAAGGGGGGACTTTACCTAGCAGGGTCTTGTAGATGACCTGGAGCCAGTGGGTTTGGCGACGAGTATGAAGCGAGGGCCAGCCAACGAGAGCGTACAGGTCGCAGTGGTGGGTAGTATATGGGGCTTTGGTGACAAACGGATGGCACTGTGGAAGACTGCATCCAATTTATTGAGTAGGGTATTGGATGGTCCCCGAAGTCGAGGATCGGTAGGATGGTCAGTTTTACAAGGGTATGTTTGGCAGCGTGAGTGAAGGATGCTTTGTTGCGAAATAAGAAGCCAATTGTAGATTTAACTTTGGATTGGAGATGTTTGATATGGGTCTGGAAGGAGAGTTTATAGTCTAACCAGACACCTAGGTATTTGTAGTTGTCCACATATTCTAAGTCAGAACCGTCCAGAGTAGTGATGTTGGACGGGCGGGCAGGTAGCGATCGGTTAAAGAGCATGCATTTAGTTTTACTTGTATTTAAGAGCAATTGGAGGACACGGAAGGAGAGTTGTATGGCATTGAAGCTCGTCTGGAGGTTTAAGAAAGAAGTGCCAGAAGTATACAGAATGGTGTCGTCTGCGTAGAGATGGATCAGAGACTCACCAGCAGCGAGAGCGACATCATTGATGTATACAGAGAAGAGAGTCGGTCCAAGAATTGAACCCTGTGGCACCCCCATAGAGACTACCAGAGGCCCGGACAACAGGCCCTCCGATTTGACACACTGAACTCTATCAGAGAAGTAGTTGGTGAACTAGGCGAGGCAATCATTTGAGAAACCAAGGCTATAGAGTCTGTTGATGAGGATGTGGTGATTGACAGAGTCGAAAGCCTTGGCCAGGTCAATGAATACGGCTGCACAGTATTGTTTCTTATCGATGGCGGTTAAGATATCGTTCAGGACCTTGAGCGTGGCTGAGGTGCACCCATGACCAGCGTAGCGGAGAAGGTATGGTGGGTTTCGAAATGGTCGGTAATCTGTTTGTTGACTTGGCTTTCGAAGACCTTAGAAAAGGCAGGATAGATATAGGTCTGTAGCAGTTTGGGTCAAGAGTGTCCCTCCCTTTGAAGAGGGGGATGACCGCAGCTGCTTTCCAATCTTTGGGAATCTCAGACGACACGAAAGAGAGGTTGAACAGGCTAGTAATAGGGGTTGCAACAATTTTGGCAGATAATTTTTTAAAGAAAGGGTCCAGATTGTCTAGCCCGGCTGATTTGTAGGGGTCCAGATTTTGCAGCTCTTTCAGAACATCAGCTGACTGGATTTGAGATAAGGAGAAAGGCTTGGGCGAGTTGCTGTGGGGGGTGCAGTGCTGTTGACCGGGGTAGGGGTAGCCAGGTGGAAAGCATGGCCAGCCGTAGAAAAATGCTTATTGAAATTCTCAATTAACATGGATTTATCGGTGGTGACAGTGTTTCCTATCTTCTGTGCAGTCGGCAGCTGGGAAGAGGTGTTCTTATTCTCCATTCTACAGTGTCCCAGAACTTTTTTGAGTTTGCGTTGCAGGAAGCAAATTTCTGCTTGAAAAAGCTAGCCTTGGCTTTTCAAACTGCCTGTGTATGGTTTCTAGCTTCCCTGAAAAGTTGCATATCACAGGGGCTGTTCGATGCTAATGCAGAACGCCATAGGATGTTTTTTTTGTGTTGGTTAAGGGCAGTCCGGTCTGGAGAGAACCAAGGGCTATATCTGTTCCTGGTTCTAAATTTCTTGAATGGGGCATGCTTATTTAAGATGGTGAGGAAGGCATTTAAAAAAAATAACCAGACATCCCCTACTGACGGGGTGAGATCAATATCCTTCCAGGATACCCCAGCCAGGTCGATTAGAAAGGTCTGCTTGCTAAAGTGTTTCAGGGAGCGTTTGACAGTGATGAGTGGAGGTCGTTTGACCGCTGACCCATTACAGATGCAGGCAATGAGGCAGTGATCGCGGCAGGGTAGCCTAGTGTTGGACTAGTAACCGAAAGGTTGCCTGTTCAAATCCCCGAGCTGACAAGGTACACATCTGTCGTTCTGCCCCTGAACAGGCAGTCAACCCACTGTTCCTAGGCCGTCCTTGAAAATAAGAATTTGTTCTTGCCTAGTTAAATAAAGGTAAAATAAATAAAAAATAATAATAAAAAAAATATTTAAAAAAATAAATAAATAAAATCGCTGAGATCTTGGTTGAAAAGAGCAGAGGTGTATTTAGAGGGCAAGTTGGTTAGGATGATATCTATGAGAGTGCCCGTGTTTACGGATTTGGGGTGGTACCTGATAGGTTCATTGATAATTTGTGAGAGATTGAGGGAGATTGAGGAGTAGGATAAGGGTACGGCTAAAAGCTATGAGAATTGGTCGTCTAGAACGTCCGGAACAGAGCGTAAAAGGAGGTTTCTGGGGGCGATAAAATAGCTTCAAGGTATAATGTACAGACAAAGGTATGGTAGGATGTGAATACAGTGGAGGTAAACCTAGGTATTGAGTGATGATGTGAGAGATAGTCTCTAGAAACATCATTGAAACCAGGTGATTTCATCGCATGTGTGGGTGGTGGAACTGAAAGGTTGAATAAGGTATAATGAGCAGGGCTAGAGGCTCTACAGTGAAATAAGCCAATAAACACTAATCAGAACAGCAATTGACAAGGCATATTGACATTAAGGAGAGGCATGCTTAGCCGAGTGATCATGAGGGTCAAGTGAGTAGTGAGGTTGGTTGGGGTCACGGCGATTCAGACAGCTAGCAGGGCCATCGGTAGCAGATAGCAGCCGATAAGACAGCTAACGATTAGCGGACCGCAGATGGGCATTCAGGTAACGTCGTGATGGAGGGGCCAGTTGGATAACTCCCTCGGGCAGATAACGTCGGTAGCCCAGTCGAAGGCCAGGTGTGGCTCCGCATCGGCAGTAAAACGGGTCCGGATAGGTGATTGTAGCCCAGGAGTGGCTGATGGAACTCTTCAGCTGGCTAGCTCCGAAATAATTGATGTTTGCTCCGGGATCGACGTAAGCCAATAGTCACACGGATAGCAGCTAGCTAGCTGCGAGATCCAGGTGTAAATATGGAATCAATGTAGTAACCAAAAAAAAGTGTTATACAAATCAAAACATATTTTATATTTGAGATTCTTCAAAGTAGCCACCCAAAGTAGCCGTCCAACTCATCCCAAACCATCTCAAATTGGATTGAAGTCGGGTGATTGTGGAGGCCAGGTCATCTGATGCTGCATTCCATCACTCTCCTTCTTGGCCAAATACCCTTTACACAGCCTGGCAGTGTATTGGGTCATTGTCCTGTTGAAAAACAAATGATAGTGGGACTAAGCGCAAACCAGATGGGATGGCGTATCGCTGCAGAATGCTGTGGTAGCCATGCTGGTTAAGTGTGCCTTGAATTCTAAATAAATCAATTACAGTGTCACCAGCAAAGCACCCCCACACCTCCTCCTCCATGCTTCACGGTGGGAACCACACATGCGGAGATCATCCGTTCACCTACTCTGCGTCTCACAAAGACATGCGTTTGGAACCAAAAATCTCAAATTTGGACTGATCAGACCAAAGGACAGATTTCCACCGGGCTAATGTCCATTGCTCGTGTTTCTTGGCCCAAGCAAGTCTCTTCTTATTGTTGTCCTTTAGTAGGAGTTTCTTTGCAGCAATTCGACCATGAAGACCTGATTCAATCAGTCTCCTCTGAACAGTTGATGTTGAGATGTATCTGTTACCTGAACTCTGAAGCATTTATTTGGGCTGCAATTTCTGAGGCTGGTAACTCTAATAAATGTATCCTCTGCAGCAGAGGTAACTCTGGGTCTTCCTTTCCTGTGGCGGTCCTCATGAGGGCCAGTTTCATCATAGTGCTTGATGGTTTTTGCGACTGCACTTGAAGAAACTTTAGAAGTTCTTGAAATTTTCCGGATTGACTGACCATGTCTTAAAGTAATGATGGACTGTCGTTTTTCTTGGTTATTTGAGCTGTTCTTGCCATAATATGGACTTGGTCAGGACCTGAAGCAAGGATATACCATTTGAAAGGAAACAAGTTTGTGGAAATGTGAAATGAATGTAGGAGAATATAACACATATCTGGTAAAGATAATACAAAGAAAAAACATGCGTTTTTTTGTACCATTATCTTTGAAATGCAAGAGAAAGGCCATAAAGTATTATTACAGTCCAGGCGCAATTTAGATTCTGGCCACTAGATGACAGCAGTGTATGTGCAAAGTTTTAGACTGATCCAATGAACCATTGCATTTCTGCTCAAAATGTTGTATCAAGACTGCCCAAATGTGCCTAATTGGTTTATTGATACATTTTCAAGTTCATAACTGTGCACTCTCCTCAAACAACAGCATGGTATTCTTTCACTGTAATAGCTACTGGAAATTGGACAGTGCAGTTAAATTAACAAGAATTTAAGCTTTCTGCCAATATCAGATATGTCTATGTCCTGGGAAATGTTCTTGTTACTTACAACCTCATGCTAATCGCATTAGCCTACATGAGCTTAACTGTCCCGCGGGGGATACAGCGATCCTGTGGAGGTTAACTGAAATGCTTTCCAGGTGACTGCCTTGCACACTTGGCATTCTCTCAACCAGTTTCATGAGGTAAAGGGTAGCTATTTTGAAGAATTTGTTTAACACTTTTTTGGGTTACTACAGGATTCCATATGTGTTATTTCATAGTTTTTGTCTTCACTATTATTCTACAATGTAGAAAATAGTAAAAATAAAGAAAAATCCTTAAATGAGTTGGTGTGTCCAAACTTTTGACTGGTACTGTAGCTAGATCAGGGATGAGCAACTGGCGGAGCAGCCCCCTTTTGTAGGCCCGCGGACCTATAAAAACATATATAATAATAAATAAATAAATACATTTTTAGGAACTCAGTCGGGGTCTCAACTTACTGTTGACAGTTAGAGTAATAGAATACACAAGGTTCATTTTCAAAATTTAGTTGTGCATCAGCAGTCACTCAATTACCCCCATGTCTGCTAAAAAAAAAGTAGATTCGTAAGTTAGTGTAGCGGCCAGCTATCTAAACTTGTAGAAGAAAATGGTAGAATTAAGGACCGGGGTTTGGCTCATTGATCACCAGTTATCATATCAAAAAACTGCAAACATTTGGTTCCACCCAATGGCAAAATTTCAGGAAATTAGTTATAAAATTGCAACCTTTTCTCTACGCCCCATTGCAAAATGTGTAGAACCGCAAGAAAATAAAATTACATTTTAAAGTTTGGGGAATGTGGGTAATCAGACCCCCTACAGCCCCTCATGATGAGTAAAAAAAAAATTGTGGGCCCCATTCCATCAACGTTGCCCATCGCTAGATCACGGTAATATACACTGTAGCTAGCTAGATGTCGCGACATCAAAAGAAAGCTGCATAGTAACTATGCCTAGATGGAGGACTCTCACGTCTATGGCTAGTTTCCCGGACACAGATTAAGCCTAGTTCTGGACTAAAAAGCCATTTCAATGAGATTCTCCATTGAGCACTAGGACTAGGTTTAATCATTGTCCGGGAAAATGGCTGATAATGTACAAGGATTTAGACTCATGTTGGCACATCTTCAAGACCATGTGTAAAAACTATACAAATGGTAGATTAAATTAGACAAACAAGTCAAGGAAATGCATATTTTAGGTACTTAATCTATCAGGCTTTTATAATATGGGCATTAGGCTACAATTTAAATCAATCCGTGACCATGTTCATTCCCACTACTAGTTAGAAGCAAAACCATTGTTTATAGTGTTTATTTCCTGTCCCCTGGGTTATTAGACTGGCAGCAATTAGACTGGCAGCAATTAAAGTAATCTCCACAAAACGGTTCATTGACCTTCTGTAAATTAGGGTTAGAGACAATTTTGTTGTTCCATTTAATTCTGTGGTTAGACATGTCAATACAAATATGACAGTCTGAGTCAATGGCTGTTGGCCAGGGGGTATCTAACCGTGGTAACGTTGGTTGGAGATTCGCCAGACATTCGGACCTTTAAACTTCAATAGCTCACAAACGTTTTGAGCTGCATAGCTCAGGTTAGGCTCTTTATAAAAAAATATTAAAAAGGTATACAACATTGCACAGGTCTTATTTTTTCGATTTTGACCAGTTTCATAATCACATGGCAAAGGACAATGCAACTGGTTGGGGACCGTCAACAAAGTGCATGATCACAATATTACAATTTCAATAGCTCTTCAACCACGTGATTTACCAATCTTATTTCCACTTTGTATTATTCCTTATATAGAGAGGGGCATGTTGCGCACCCTTTAGTTCTCATAAAACGATTCCTAGATTAAACATATGTATTTATTTATTTTTTAATCCCTTACAACTCATCAGTTCCTTTCATATGTGATGGAGACACCTCAAACCAACTTTGGAATGTTCAAAGGGACAATTGTTGAATTTCTTTTACCTTAATTTATTAGTTACATTTTGTCCTTTGAATTTCAATAGCTCCGTGATCACATGACCTAGGCACTTCAAATCAACTTAGGAATGTTTGTATTATTCACAGGGTAGGGACACACATTGCATGGCTGCCATGAGTTTCTCACAAAAGTAAGACTTTCTACTCTGCAAAGTTGGACCGCCAGGTTTTGGGCATTCTGAATAGTATTGTGTTGAACAGTTTATCAGATTGTCACCTCTTATTTAGACTAATGCAATGCTCATCTCTATAGCCTCTCTGTCAACCCTCTTCAATATGTTCACAATTCTGTTGCTTCAGTGCTCACCCAGAAGGGTACACCATTTTGGCGTCACCATTATGTCTCAATCCGTTTGCAGGCATTCTGATGGGCTGGCATGGGGAGGGAAAATTCTCCCTCCTCTGGGTCCTTACCTGACGTTATGGTATAAAGTAAGGCTGCAGACTGAAGCGTTGGATAAGTTTGCAGGCAGGCTGTATGCAACTTCTTACCCTTGTGCATATTATCTGAATGCTTACAAGACATTTGTTCACTCTATCCTTGGATCCTTAATTTCAAACCACTGGGACCCAAAAATTCCCTAATCCACACCAAAACCTGGGAAAACATCCACTCTCCACCAACTCACCTACAAACCTCTCCATGTCCTGGCTCTTTCTTACCTCTCTGACATGCTGCACACCTAAATACCTTCCTTTTCACCCCCAACACCAGACCCCCAAGGAGACCTTGTCTTCAGTGACTTCAGCTCAGCTGCAGTCCTCTGAAACTCCTGGAACATCCATCATCCATTTGCATATTTAAAACCAGACTGACAAACCATCTCTTCAGACAACACCTATGTTACACTCCAATAATAACCCAGTCCCTTGTTAGATGTTTTGACTACAACCAAAACGTGATCATTTTACTCCAGTGCTGGTCTGCTGGCTTCCTGTTAAGGCTCAATGTTTTACTGTTAACATACAAAGCATTGCATGGACTTGCTTTTACTTATCTCTGATTTGGTCCCACCGTACATATCTACAGTACATATGTTCTACAGTCATAAGACGAAGGCCTCCTTATTGTCCCTAGAATTTGTAAGGAAACAGCCGGAGGCAAGGCTTTCTCCTATTGAGCTCCTCTTTTATGGGATGCTCTGTCGATCCATGTGAGAGACGCAGACTCTGTCTCAACCTTTAAGTCTTTACTGAAGACTCGTCTGTTCAGGAGGTCCTATGATTGAGCGTAGTCTGGCTCAGGGGAGCGAAAGTGAACGGGAAGTCACTGGCGAGAGGAACCACCCTTGCCGTCTCTGCCTGGCCGGCTCCCCACTCTCTCTTGGGATTCTCTGCCTCTGCACCTATTACGGAGTCTGTGTCACTGGTTTGTTCATGCTGTCCTATGTTTTCCCTATAAGGACGTATCACATCATGCCAGGCTTTGCTCGCTACACTCGACTCCCTTGGGTGGGTTGAGTCACAGACGTGATCTTCCTGTCCGGTTTTGCTTACCCTAGGGTTAGTGCGGTAGGGGAGATCTTCCCGGGCTATACTTGGCCTTGTCTCAGGGTAGTAAGTTAGTGGTCTGTTGATTTCCCCTGAGTGGTGTGGGAGCTGTGCTTTGATGTTTATCCTGCTTGATTGGCCCTGTCTGGGAGTCATTTTGGATGGGGCCAGTGTCGCCCAACCCCCACCCGTTTCAGTCTCAAGTATATATCCTACAATAGCCTATGTGCCGGGGGTCTAGGGTCAGTCTGTCCAATCTGGTGTACTGTGTGATCTTAGGATAGGATAATTTGAGGAAGCATACCTAAGGCCATACCGTACACAAGATAGGCATGGGCTCTCAAATTCTCCTATCCTATCTGGTGTACTGTGTGAAGGCTGATTTCATTACCTCAGCTGACCCTCAATTGAGAACAGGTAGAGAGGTTCAGCATTTTCAATTACTTAGGGGCTATTACAGACAAAAGCCTCAACTTCACTGAAAACAAAGTACATTTGACACTATCCCATGTAGTTCCCACAATCCCGCAGAGCTATTACACCTGCCACATCAAGCTGAGGAAGTCAGTCTGGGGTCTGCTGTCTGAGGCCACCTGTTACATCAAGCTGAGGAAGTCGGTCTGGGGTTTGCTGTCTGAGGCAACCTGTTACATCAAGCTGAGAAAGTCAGTCTTGGGTCTGCTGTCTGAGGCCACCTGTTACATCAAGCTGAGGAAGTCAGTCTGGGGTCTGCTGTCTGAGGCAACCTGTTACATCAAGCTGAGGAAGTCGGTCTGGGGTTTGCTGTCTGAGGGCAACAGTGCTCAGGCCTTAAGAGGCTGTGTGACACACAGGCAAGGAAAAAAAACACAAATAGCAGCGGACTCAAATCACAATCAGTGTGGCTTCTTCCAGAGCCTGCCCCTTAGTCTAAGATACGCTAAGTACACCAACATTCATGACTGAGGCAGGGGCAGCTTCATTCCCACTTCTCAATTATAATTTTCGATAGTTACATTTTTTACTTTAGACCAAGGACCTAAGAAAATATGGTGAAAAATAATAAATTTTTCAGAAAACCAAAGGGTGTGCAACGTGCCTCTATGTAAGGAATAATGGACAGTGATGTTGCTAAATCACATGGATACAAATATTTATATAAAAATTGTCTAAGTCAGTGTTCCCCAAACTCAGTCCTCAGGACTCCAAAGGATGCATGGACAGTTTTTTTTTTTGCCCTAGCACTACACAGGTCATTCAAATAATTAAAGCTTGATGATTTGTTTATTATTTGAATCAGCTGTGTGGCAAAAACCAAAACATGCACCCCTTGGGGTCCCGAGGACCAAGTTTGGGAAACAGTGCATTTTGGGGAAACCAAAATCCCACCCATTTGAACAATACAAAGTTGGTTTGAGGTGCCTGTGTGATCGAAGCGCTATGGATTTGATTTTTTTTTTTTTTTTACATTTATTTACAATATACAGTGCTTCCAGAAAGTATTCAGATCCTGAATTCAAAATTGTTTAAATTGAGATTGTGTGTCACTGGTCTACCCACAATAGCCCATAATATCAGTGGGATTATGTTGTGGGATTTTATTTATTTTTACAAATTAGTTAAAAATGAAAAGCTAAAGTATTCAACCCCTTTGTTATTGCAAGCCTAAATAAGTTTTTAAAAAATGGCTTAAGTCACATAACTTGCATAGACTCACTGTGTGCAATGGTTAAACATTTTAATGACTACCTCATGTCTGTACCCCACACATACAATTAATTACCTGTAAGGTCCCTCAGTCGAGCAGTGAATTTCAAACAGATTCAACCACAAAGACCAGGGAGGTTTTCCAATGCATCGCAAAGGGCATCAACAAAAAAAAGCTAACATTGAACATCTCTTTGAGCATAGTGAAGTTATTAATCACACTTTGGATGGTGTATCAATACACCCAGTCACTACAAAGATACATGTGTCCTTCCTAACTCAGTTGCCGGAGAGGAAGGAAACTACTCAGGAATTTCACCATGAGGCCAATTGTGACTTTAAAACAGTTACAGAGTTTAATGGTTGTGATAGGAGAAAACTGAGGATGGATCAACAACATTGTAGTTACTCCACAATACTAACCTAAATGACAGAGGGGAAAAAAATAAAAATATTCCACAATGTGCATTCTGATTGCAATAAGGCACTAAAGTTAAAAAAATTGTGGCAAAGAAATTAACTTTATGTCCTGAACACAAAGCGTTGTGTTCGGGGCAAATTCAACAAAGTACCACTCTTCATAGTTTCAAACATGGTGGTGGCTGCATCACGTTATGGGTATGCGTGTCATCGGCAATAACTATTTTTAATTATTTTCTTTTTTTTTAAATAAATGGAATAGAGCTAAACACAGGAAAAATCCTAGAGGAAAACCTGGTTCAGTCTGCTTTCCACCAGAAACTGAGACAAATGTACCTTTCAGCAGGACAATAACCTAAAACACAAGGCCAAATATACAGTGGAGTTGGTTACCAAGGCGACATTGAATGTTCCTGTATGACCTAGTTACATTTTTTACTTAAATCAACTTGAACATCTATGGCAAGACTTGAAAATGGCTGTCTAACAATGATCAACCAACTTTAATAATAAAGAATAATGTGCAAATATTGTACAATCCAGGTGTGTAAAGCTCTTAGAAAGCTACCCAGAGAGATTCACAGCTGTAGTCGATACCAAAAGGTGATTATAACATTTATCATACTCCTTCTGTATTTCATTTAATATATTTTCAAAAATGGCTAAAAACATGTTTTCATTGTCATTATGGGGTTTAGGGTGAGAGAGAAAAAAATCTATTTAATCCATTTTTAATTCCAGATGTCACAAAATGTGGAATAAGTCAAGAGGTATAAATACTTTCTAAATGCACTGTATATATATATATATATATATATATATATATATATATATATATATATATATATATATATATATATATTTTTTTTTTTAAATATAGGAATCGTTTGAGAACTAAAGGTTGTGCAACATGCCTAAAGAATACTACAAAGTTGAAATGAGGTTGCTAAGTCAAATTGAAAGAGTCATTTTAAAGTTTCAAATATTTATATAAAATCATGAAAGAGCTTTTTTTTTTTTTGCGGAAAATCAAAGGGTGAACAATGTATTTCCCTACATGTGAAAGTTCCAAAGTTGGGTAGAGGTGTCTAGGTCACATAGTCAAGGAGCTATTGAATTTTAATAAATATACATTTAAACATAGAGAATTTTTGGAGAGAACTAAAGGATCAATCAATTAATGTATTTATAAAGACATTTTTACATCAACCGATGTCACAAAGTGCTGTACAGAAACCCAGCCTAAAACCCCAAACAGCAAGCAATGCAGAAGCACATGCCTCTATAGAAGGTATGAATCAAAGGGTGCGTTCATAAATTCACTCTGGCTATGTACTCAAGTTTCAGAGCACTCATCTGAGTGTGCCAGAGCGCAGAACTACTGATGAATTTACGAACGCGGAACACCCGTTGAATATGGCCGGTGTCTGTAAACTTCGGCAAAAAAATATGAAATTGTTGCCAGCAGCACAGTTAGTCACCAAGTAAAATGGTCAGAGTGTCTGGAAGTGTGTCTGGAAGTAGCTATCAAGCTCGCTAACTTTAGCCAGTTCGCTTAGGTGGTTGACTGCTGTTGAGGTCAGAACGCGCAGATCAACCTTACTCCTCAGCAAGATCGTACATTGCGCTCTAAAATCCCGAGAGCTAAACGCTCTCAATTTAAGAACGGACAATCTGACAACGCTCTGAATTTATGAATGCCTAGAGCGCACTCTGGCACTCCAGAGTGAATTTACTAACGCACCCAAAATTGAAATGAGGTTGCTAAAATCATGTGGTTAAAGCTATTGAAATGTGAATGTTGTGATCATGCACTTCGTTGATGGTCCCTAACTAGTTGCCTTGACGGTGCCACAGACTGCCTACACTTTTGCTGTGTGATTATGAGACTCCGGTCGGGGAATTGGGAAAGTAAGACCTGTGCAAAGTTGTACACATTGTTTCTTTCACAAAGAGCCAAACTTGAAGTTCTGACTGGCAAAGATACCAACTTTACCACGGTGAGAAACCTTGCCAGAGAGCACTGGACAGCCTCGGAACGTTCCTTCTTCAACGCTAGCCAGCCAAGAGCAATATCAATAAATAGTTAGCGTTAGCCCAAAAAAACTGTGTTTTATCCGATTAAACGACAATAAGTCTTACAACATAACCAACAAGCCTTTTGACAAATTAACATTGCCTATGCAAATTACCACAAAACTGGCTAGCAAACATTACTAGCGTTGGACATAATCAACTCACCAACTTCGTTGCCCTGTATGGACCCGGTCCGATCATTTTACCTTCCATTCTGGTCCAATAACACACACAAAAGTTACACAACTTTCATAAACGAGAGATTCTACCAAATATTAATGCAGACTATCGTTACTGCTGAAAACATAACATGCCATTGAGAAGCTAGCCTAGCTACGCCTCGCTGACCAACTTTGAATCTCGAGCGTCACATCTGAGCAATGCGATTGGAGCAGAGACAAGCGAACCTGGTCACATGATACGACGTCCAAATATGGACATACTGTAGCAATGCATTGCATTTGTTTAAAGAGTAGCAATTTAACAGACGAGTCAACTTGCCCGAGATAAGAGAACATTGTGTAGTCTAGTATAGTAAAGATAAAATAAAGATTAAATGAACTTTCATAAATGACTTGGCCAATATATGTAGGTAAAAATAATTTATTTCAACATAAAAGCAGATTGTTTTTTTGAACAATATTGTAGCGACCTCGTCAAGCGGTTTGGACCTCCTGGCGTGATGGTTAAGGTGTTGGCTTGACAGTCGCGGGACTCGGATTCTAGTCCCGGTCGGGGCCACCCACCCGAATTCGTTACAATATTGAGCAAATAGCTAAAAAATACACAGTATTTGCTATTGACTGCAGTAGTAAAATAATCGCTTTCATTCAGACAATATTGTTCTGTTCTCGTTCACCATGGGCACAAACAAAGGAAATGCCCATTTTTGGTCAGCTCCTTCAATAACACTAAAAGCCCAGACAGCCTTCACATAGTCTGCTGTACATTTGACCTTCAAACAGCAACATAAAAAAAGACACATGTATATACATTGTGAACATTAAATTAACACAAAATACATCAAGTATGATCCCTTGGCATACTATAAGCAATAAAGCATTTCAGGAAGTGCATTTCGCTTACTACAAACTGATTGTCATATGAAAAGACTAAAGCTCAAATCAGTGAAATGTATGCCACTGATTCCAGGGCTTCAGGTTCTACCAGAGCAGCTCTAAGACCATTTATATGCTCCGTTTGCACCAGACATTAAGCATCATCACCTTGTTTAAACCGATACTCAAAAGCCTGTTACCAGGCACATTATATTACAGCACAAAAACATTTACATTTGTAACTGAGAAAAATGGTATGTGCAGTGGTCCCTATAACCACATTTCTGAACAAAAGTCATGCACTAACTCACCCACCTATAGCCAAACAGAACATATGATTCTATTCAATAACAGTGATAACAAAGTTGTTAGCACAAACAAAGAAAGTTGGAACCAATTAAAACAGGGAATACGCTCTGAAATGGTGGAAGTGTAACAAAAAGGAGACTTGGATATAAAATACAGCCCTGGAAGTTGGTAATTGAGCTCGTCAACTAAAACCTGAGGCTGCAACATTTACTTTTCCTTCTTGTGAATGCCATTGCCATGGTGAAAGCAGTTTGCGACCTTGTTGGTTGTGCCATCGAAGATGCCGTTGGTTGCCTCCTTGGCGACCCCATTGGAATGGTGAACCCCATTGCCATTCTGGAGAGCCTTGCTTTTCTGCGCAACCTTGGGCAGCCTCTTTCCCTTTGTGTATGCGTGGTACCAGAAGTTGAGGAAGAGAACCAGGAAGATCAGTCCGTAGAGACCAACAATGTAGAGAAGAACCGGGAACTTGTAGGGGCAGTCCTTCATGAAGACGAACTGACCAATGTGGACAGTCACCATCACAAACTGAACCTAGAGAAATAGGAAACATGATTAAGATATTATATGGTGACTAAACCACTACAATGTAGATGTACAGGTCTTAAAAGGGGCAGCATTGAGGAAACCATTTTACTTAAAGTAAAAATGTGGATGCTTCATCCAGCTTTGTTTCTTAAATTGTTTATCCTCAGTGCTTGAACTCACCACAGCAAAGTACCAGCACCTCAAATGTTCTACTGCTTGAGCTCGCCACAGCAGAGTACCAGCACCTCAAATGTTCTACTGCTTGAGCTCACCACAGCAGAGTACCAGCACCTCAAATGTTCTACTGCTTGAGCTCACCACAGTAGAGTACCAGCACCTCAAAAGTTCTACTGCTTGAGCTCACCACAGCAGAGTACCAGCACCTCAAATGTTCTACTGCTTGAGCTCACCACAGCAAAGTACCAGCACCTCAAATGTTCTACTACTTGAGCTCGCCACAGCAGAGTACCAGCACCTCAAATGTTCTACTTCTTGAGCTCCTGTTCCTGCTCTAGAATATTAGCTCAGACAAACGGTACTACTGTGGAGCTCCTGCATTTTAATATAAAACAATACCGACACTCATTCTACTTCAGTCTAAGTCATGCACTTTTCCTCAATACAATTAATGAACACGGGGCACACTATACAAGTATTAGCATACCAACTGGATGGTGGTCATGTATTTCTTCCACCACAGGTACTTCTGATAGGCAGGCCCCATAGCACACACAGCATAGTAGGAGTACATGAGGACGTGGACACAGCAGTTCAACATGGCATGGAAGGTTCCCATACCACCTGGTTTAAAAAAAAATAATAATACATTGTATGATTTCAAAAATGGCAACAGATGACATTGCATAATGTTAGGTCATTACCAACTCAGATTCACAAGTTCCATTTCAAGTTTCTTACGCTACCTGCTGAAAACTTGACTCCAAACCACCAAGTGAAGGGCATGATAGAGTGATGAAAGACATGAAGGAATGTCACCTGGCTAGTCTTTTTGCGGAGGACGAAGAAGATCTGAGAAGAAAATAACAATTTCTTTCATCTGGTTGTGTAGTAATAACAAGTTTAATTCATAAAAATGTTCTACTTGACTACAGTTGTACAACTAAACAGGATAGAATAGTACTTACTGTGTCCAACATTTCAATAAACTTTGAGAAGTAGTAGAGCCAGCAGGTCCATGCCATCTGAGGGGGCAACAGTCAGACATTAGCCTCCGGGGGCAACAGTCAGACATTAGCCTCCGGGGGCAACAGTCAGACATTAGCCTCCGGGGGCAACAGTCAGACATTAGCCTCCGGGGGCAACAGTCAGACATTAGCCTCCGGGGGCAACAGTCAGACATTAGCCTCCGGGGGCAACAGTCAGACATTAGCCTCCGGGGGCAACAGTCAGACATTAGCCTCCGGGGGCAACAGTCAGACATTAGCCTCCGGGGGCAACAGTCAGACATTAGCCTCCGGGGGCAACAGTCAGACATTGCCATCGAATTCAGAGATACAGGAGTATTAATATTCAAAGAGTATTTCACCAGTGCAATGTGAAAGTAGCTTACCCGGACAGCCAGAGGATTGCTGGAGTAGTCAACAAGGTCACAACCGTAGGAGTAACCATTGGCCCAACCAGACATCAGATACTAACACAAACAAGTTAATGTTAGTCAAAATTGGGAAAAAAAACATGAGAAAAAAAAAAAACCCAGACATCCCACTTTACAAAATACATCATGTAAAAGTCACACCTGTGTTATTGCAAGTAACCACCAGCAGATGACAGCATAGTAGTAAAACTCAACCCATTACATTTCTCATGAGTGAAAACTTAAAGGCCCAGTGCAGTCAAAAATGTGCGTCTATGCAACTCGCCACACAGTAGGCAGGTTTCCATTGACCCAGGTTTATTCGCAAACAAATAATTGTAACCTTTTAACGGAAACGGCAGATATAGGAGACATTTTCTTAAGGGCGACAACACTTATCCATTCGACAGGGGTGGATTTTTCTTCTGTCTGACGAGCGCAGCGGCACTAAATCTGTGACATGAGAATTATTATCGAAAAGTCAAATAGTCAATTGATGCATTCTATCCATGCAGTCTTTCACAGGTTACCCGAAGAATTAGATAGGTGGGATGGCATACAGGCTGTCGACAATTTATTAATACAAAATGTGCCTAAATCGTCATGGAAACGCTTCAACCACTACATTTGTATTCAACACTTTATTTTATGTCCAGCAGTTTTTGAAAGACAAGATGTTTAAAATGGAAATGCACCCTAGCAGGCAATTGTCACCCACCCACTTGGGAGCCAGGCCCAGCCAATAGTCACGGGGTTTTCCCCACAAAGGGCTTTTTATTACAGATAGAAATATTCCTCATTTTCATCAGCTGTCCGGGTGGCTGTCTCAGATGATTCCACAGGTGAATAAGCCAGATGTGGAGGTCCTGGGCTGGCGTGATTGTAAGGCCGGTTGGAAGTACTGACAAATTCTCTAAAACGACTTGAGGCGGCTTATGGTAGAGAAATTAACATTAAATTCTCTGGCAACAGCTCTGGTATTTTTTTTTATTTCACCTTTATTTGGTAGACATTCCTAGTCAGCATGCCAATTGCTGTGGCATTGTGCTGTGACATTGTGCATTGTGTTGTGCGACAAAACTGCACATTTTAGAGCAGCCGTTTATTGCACAAAGTGCACCTGTGTAATGATAATACAATTTAATCAGCTTCTTGGTGGGTCACACCTGTCAGGTGGATGATTATCTTGGCAAAGGTGAAATGTTCACTAACAGGGAAGTAAACAAATTTGTGAACAAAATTTGAGAGAAATAAGCTTCTTATGCGTATTACATTATTTTATCTTTCAGGGCTCCCGGGTTGTGCAGTGGTTTAGGCCACTGCATTTCAGTGTAAGAGGTGTCACTACAGTCCCTGGTTCGAATCCAGGCGGTATCCGGCTGTGATTGGGAGTCCCATAGAGTGGCGCACACTTGGCCCAGCATCGTTCGGGTTTGGCCGTCATTGTAAATAAGAATTTGTTCTTAAACTGACTTGCCTAGGTAAATAAAAGGTTAAATAAATAAACATATTTAAAATAAAGCTCAGGGGACCATGTTTAGTATAGTTAATAGACCATTATGAAAGAGTGCCACACCGCTCTGCCAAAAACAGTTTTTAGTTTCAAGCCCTCTACTCAGAATTCTAGAGAAATTGCTCTTTGCTAAGCTGTTTGCTTTAAATAGAAATAAAAAAAATAAAATCACAGTAAAGTACTTAATTGTTACCCAGAAAATTATTTGATTTTGAGATAAAAACATCTGCATTGGACTTTAAAGTTTAAAGTTATGGTGGCCAGTCGATTTCTGAAGTGCACCCACCTCATAGATCATGTAGATGGAGAAGCCCACTATACTGAAATTGTAGACGACCATGGCATTTTTGAGGTCAAAGGGTTTGCGGTTCTCCATCAGCCGAGGGCCCAGCGTCGTGACAAAGTAGATGTAGGCGATTACGATGAGAGTCTGGGCTATCGGCGATGCCATTAGGGGCCAGTTCTCTGTCCTGGGATCTGAGTGGACAAAATAAAACATTATTCCTGAGTAACTTGACAAGCCCGGCATCCTGTTCAAATACTTACTTACAAGTAATCACTAATCTGACATAACAGGACAGGTGTAATGTAATGAGCCCTTGTGGACACCCATCCAATTGTGTTAGATCAGTCAATGCCTCAAGGGCAGGAAATAGTTAGAATGGATGGAGATTATTTTGTTAAACAACTTAATTTCCACAGTCTTGAGTATCCCTAATAAACACTATACAGAAATTAAGACTTTAACTGATAATTGAGTCAACTTTCTACATCAATAAATTATTTGAATAACTTTGTTTCGAAATTACAACAACTTGTGTAGACTTACCAGCCAGTTTAAGCCATTCATCATAGAGCAAGACTACTCTGGAGGGCAGCGAGTCGAAAGCCATTACTGTTCTTGTTGCACCGCCTATAAAAGAAATCAGATACTATTCAGAAGTGCAATCTCAAAATTCAGAGCCCCATATCAGTTCACATAATACAGGGGTGTCAAAGTCAAATGGACGGAGGGCCAAATAAAAAAATCAGCTACAAGACGAGGGCCGGACTGTTCGAATGTTCATTGAAAAATTTTTAAATGACGCATATAGTCTAGTGAACCTAATTGAACCTACTGAAAACCTAACAAATATATTACAATATGATCAGATAAATAAAGCAATATTTTCTTATGGCTCTGTCAGTAATCTTTAATTTTCAACAGACACAAAAGACAAATTTCCTTTATATAAATATCCCCATAACATGAACATTAAATGAAAGAAACCGGTATTCAAGGCACCATCAGTAGACTATATTTTCTATTTTAGCAAAAGTGGGCTAAATTTACTTCAAAGAAAAAACAATAATAGCAATTTTCTATCATCCACTCAACTGAAATATTTTTAAAATATAATTGGATTGAAATACAAAAAAATAAAGTGCAAAAATCTATTAATCAAAAACAACACTTTGTTTAAGGAGAAGTAACATGCAGTGAAAACAAATATTAAATTTTAACTTTTAAACTTGAACTGAGTAAAAACTCTAAATATGTGATTGCACAGTAATGTTCACTTGTTTGAGGTTGAGGGTGATACTTGGTGGTGTCCCATCTTTTCCACAAGTTCATCAATGTTCGGGGTAAGGCTCTGAGCTGAAGAAATCCTCAGAATTGAGTGGAGGTGTTCAGCAGTAAGTCGACTTCTGTGTGATGTTTTGTTCAGGTTCATCAAAGAAAACAGTTGTTCACACAGGTATGTGCTGCCAAACATAGACAACGTTTGAGCAGCCTGGATGCGCAGCTGGGGCATTGTGCCGGGGAGGAAACGGGCGAACTCCGCAGCACCCACTGCCGCATATTTTGCCCTCAGTGCATCATTGCATTGGAGGTCAATCAACTCCATTTGGAGGTTTGGTGGTGAGCTTTCCACGTCAACAGCAAATGGGTTACCGAGCAGTTCCAACCTGCTTTTTTGTGCTTCAAAGTCAGCAAATCGGCGTCGAAAGTCAGCGGCAAGCATACCTATTTTATCAGCCAACTGTGTGCTCGGGAACGCACTGGTAGAGAGCTTCTCTTTCATGGTCTGGCAGCTGGGAAAGTGGCTCAAATTTTCTTTCCGCATCTGCGTCTCCCACAGAGTCAGTTTGGTTTTAAATGCCTTCACTGTACTGTACATATCAGAGATGACACGATCCCGACCCTGCAGCTGCAAGTTTATTGCATTCAGATGACTCGTAATGTCACACAGAAAAGCCATTTCACACAGAAACATTTCGTCTCGGAGTTGTGTTGTGTCTTTCCCTTTGCTGTCCAAGAACAGACAAATCTCCTCACGAAGCTCGAAACATCTTTGAAGCACCTTTCCCTGGCTTAGCCATCGCACCTCTGTGTGATAAGGCAAATCACCATGCTCCGTTTCTAACTCCGTCAGAAATGCCTTGAACTGGCGGTGATTCAAACCTTTGGCTCTGATAAAGTTAACTGTGCGCGTGATGATGCTCATTACATGCTCCATTTTCAAGGCTTTACCGCACAACGCTTCCTGGTGTATGATACAATGATAAGCTGTCAGCTCACCTGTCGCGTTTTCCTCTTGCATCTTTTCCCGTATCTTCGCCACCAGTCCGCTCCTGTGTCCACACATCGCAGGTGCTCCGTCGGTTGTCAAACCCACGAGTTTTTCCCAAGGCAGCTCCATCTCATTTACACATCTTGACACCTCTTCATACAAATCATGCCCCGTAGTTGTGCCATGCATAGGACGTAAAGCCAAAAACTCCTCTGTCACGCTTAGGTTGGAGTCCACTCCGCGGATGAAAATTGACAACTGGGCAATGTCAGAAATGTCGGTGCTCTCATCCACAGCCAAGGAATATGCAATAAAATCTTTTCCCTTTTTCACAAGCTGCTCTTTTAGATTGATGGACAACTGGTCTACTCTCTCGGCAATGGTGTTTCTGCTCAGACTCACATTTAAAAAGAGTTGCCTTTTTTCTGGGCAAACTTCGTCACAAACTTTAATCATGCAGTTTTTGATGAAATCCCCCTCCGTAAATGGCCGGGCTGATTTAGCGATCTCTTCTGCCAAAATAAAACTGGCCTTGACAGCAGCCTGGCCTTGTGATTTGGCTTTTTTGAACAGAGCCTGTCGAGATTTGAGGCCTCGTTTTAATTCCTCTGCCTTTTGTAGCCTTTGTTCCATGTCCATATTCTTGTTTTTGTCCGCGTGTTTCGTTTCATAATGTCGTCTCAGATTATACTTTTTCAGTACCGCCACACTTTCTCCACACAGAAGACACACAGGTTTTCCAGCTACCTTCGTGAACATATACTCCGACTCCCACCTTGTTTGAAACCCCCGGTTCTCAGTATCCACCTTCCGTTTTGCCATTTTTGATGGGTATCTGAAAGTTAATTTTACTGTGATGCTGACGACTGCTGTGCCAATAAATATTGAAATGAAGCAGCCTACTGCTCGGTGCGTCACCTTTGCATTGTGGGAAATGTAGTATTGGTGCGTGTAAAAGATCTGCGGGCTGCCGGCTTGCTGCGGGCCGGTTCTAATAATAAATCAAGATCATCCCAGGGGCCGTAAAAAACCTTCTTGCGGGCCGGATGTGGCCCGCGGGCCTTGACTCTGACATATGTGACATAATAGGTTTTTACAGCAAAGTAACATGCACAATTGAAATACAATGCAAGCTTTGAAAATATAAATGCAAGCTTTGAAATACAATGCAAGCTACAATACAATGCAAGCTGGAATCTGCAGTAGGGAAAACTGTGCCACTGTCCGCCCCACAGCGGTTATTGCTTTGTTGACGAAGCGAGGTCTGGAGCGTCGCTCAACGACATAAATAAAAAAGGCAGTACGTATTGCTGTTCTATCGCGCGTCCAATGACGTCCGAGAGGAAAAAAAACTTCACATTCGAGCTTTAAAAATAAATGTTTAAAAATCAGTAAAAAGTTAGACTACCCTTAGCAACAGAAAAAAAGACTGCAGTAACTGAGTAGACTGGTAATTCGGGTGCATAATAGCATCAGTAGCGCCACTGCGTTCTCATTGTTGCCCCTCTGACCAGTGACAGATTTAGATCTGGGACACCAGGTGGGTGCAATTAATTATCAGGTAGAACAGAAAATTGTCAGGATCCGGACCTTGTAGAGTAAGCATTAAATACCACTGCCCTATGGTTTACCCAATTAGGCTATCAGTTGTATTGCGCTTTACAAGTGGAACAATAGAAACATGTGATCATAACAAAGATTGCAATAGCTACAAAGTTATCAGTGAAGTATATACTGTTAATCAGCATTGCCATTACAGACTCCAAATAACATTGAAGTTTACCTTTAAAATTACTCTACACATCTACCCAGACAACCAAAGAATTCAATCTATGCCTGGGCCCAAACTCAGAATGCCTGTGAAGTTTACACAAGGTTGGTCCATCATAATCCAGCCTGGTCTCAGAGCATTTCGTATTACTCTGTACGTAAACCCATAACGCTCCATTTAGTATGATATGTTATGTTTGGTATGCTTACATAGATGTTACTTAAGGCACAAAGAAAGGAGGATGGATGGTTGGGCATCAGTTGAGGCTGCTTAGGGAGGACGGCTCATAATGTCTGGAAGGGAGTCAATGGAATGTTGTCAAATACATGGTTTCCATGTAGTTGATATCACTCTAGACATTATTATGAGCCAACCTCCCCTTAGCAGCCTCCACTGGTGGGCATATACCACAAACGTCTAGCAAAAGATTGCGAGGTCAAATTGCATCAAACAACTTCAGCCTTTTATCAACTTTCTAACTACTTATGTTAACTAGCCCTTCCCCTAACCTTGTAACCTCACCTTAACCCCAAGCTTTGCTCACGCCCGCCGGCCACAGAGCTAGAATACTTAACATAATACGAAGGAAGGCACGAGGGGGTGTGGTATATGGGCAATATATAACAGCTAAGGGCTGTTCTTAAGCACAATGCAATGTGAAGTGCCTGGATACAGACATCAGCCGTGGTATATTAGCCAAACACTACAAATCCCAAGGTGCCGTATTGCTTTTATATCTTGGTTAACGTAATTAAAACTAAAAATAATTTGTCATACATGTGGTATATGGTCTGATATACCATGGCTTTTAGCCTATCAGCACTCAGACCACCCAATTTATAATTAGTAACAGATCATACAAAATGGATGGACATCCACAAATTATATACCATACGAATCTTAACATATCTTACTAAATGAGGTTGCTCAGATTTAAGTACAGAATAATACGAAATGCTCTGAGACCAGGTTGCGTAACCACCACAACGCAAGAATCTAGTCTGGGAATGTGTCTATTTGTTTAAAAGAGGGTTCTCCATTACAAGCAGGTTGTTTACTTTGAACACGAAATACCACGCCGTCGGGGGAAGATCTCAGAACCACACCGGCTCTCCATTATTAGGCTAATCAAAATATGTACGTTTGGGTTAATTACTTCAAATGTCAAAAAGTTAAGACTAAACCACAAAGTTTTTCTGGAGAAGTGGAAGAATTAAGGTTAAATTAGTCTAATATTTCACTAACCTAAACTTTAACGCGCAAGTAGCCTAGTGGTTAGAGTTTTGGGACAGTAATTGAAAGGTCGAATCCCCGAGTTGACAAGGTAAAAATCTGTCGTTCTGCCCCTTAACCCACTGTTCCTAGGCCGTCATTTTAAATAATGTTGTTAACTGACTTGCCAAGTTAACATAAATATTTAGGCCGACCTCATTGTACTGGAACTTTAAAAAATTAACTGAAAAGTGAATCGCCTAAAATGAGGTAAAACTCAACGATGAAGAGAAATGAGTGAGACCCAATAACCTGTTTGACGACGATGGCGTTTCCCTTTCCTCTTGTATCTGGTACACACCTGTCGCTGCCGGCCTGGCTCGAATGACTCGCCTGTCGGTGATGCACAGTACTTATCCACTGCAGATGTCTCCTCCCACATTTTGGCAGAGCCGTGCTCCGGACGAAACTTCTCCAACAATGCCCGAAACTATGCCACTTCGCTGATTGGTGCTTTCTGTTTGACGAAGTTCCAAGACAATCCCACAGTGAGCAATTGAGAATTAATTAAACATTATATGCAGTGTGTAAATACATCACATTTTATTTGTCACATGCAAAAAATACAAACAGGTGTAGACTTTACAGTGAAATGCTTACTTACGAGCCATTTCCCAACAATCGTACATAGTAACACAAACCTACGTAGCGGACTACTTCACTGACTTTATTGTCCTCGTGGGGAAATGTTGTTGCAGTGTCATGTACACGTTTAAAGTGGCGTTTAAATATAAGATAAATAAAAATGTAACCTTTATTTAACCAGGCAAGTCAGTTAAGAACAAATTCTTATTTTCAATGATGGCCTAGGAACAGTGGGTTAACTGCCTGTTCAGGGGCAGAACGACAGATTTGTACCTTGTCAGCTCGGGGGTTTGAACTTGCAACCTTCCAGTTACTAGTCCAACGCTCTAACCACTAGGCTACCCTGCTAAAAATAAGACTTGCCTGCTGGCCTTACTGAGTCAATAGGATCAAATTGTCTAATTCTGTTTTTCCTACCTGAGGGGTACCCTATACCTGTGCCCAGAGGGGAGTAGTTCAAAGTCCGGGTACAGGGGGTGGCTTGATCTAAAATGGTCTGGGTACAGGGGGTGGCTTGGTCTAAAATGATTTTGTGAGCCTTGCAGAGGGACCTGACCTTAAAGATCTCATCCAGGCCTGTCTGTTTGACTCCAAGTACCTTGCTTGCTGTGGTGATAATCCTTCTCAGTATATTTATCTGGCTGACAGTGGCATTGCCAAACCAACAAACACAAAAAGTTCAAATATTCTCAATGAAAGATTTGTAAAACAGGTAACATTAAAATATCTAATATTTTTGAGAAAGTACAGTCTCTGTTGACACTTTTTGTAGATCAGGGCTGTACATTAACTCCACTGAAGCTTATTGTCCAAGACGACACCCAGATATTTGTATTCCTCTACAATCTATGGAGTAGGTTACGAGGTAGTTGAGATATTATGTAGATCTAGGTATGGGTAACAATCAGAACGCATAAACACTGTGTGGGGGGGTAGAGTTGTAACAGAATGTCTTTAGGGACAACAAAATTATTAGGAAGATATATAAGGATCAACAATATCAATGCATCATCAATAGCCTGTCAATTGACTTAGAAAATGATTTATTACCATCATCCTCAATTGATTTAGAAAATTATACAGAAAGTTAGTGTTTCAGCATCATAGATATCAATAAACATAATCACCAAATAGCAATATAAACAATAAATATATTTAGCCAGGTAGCCTAGGCAAGTCAGTTAAGAACAAATTCTTATTTACAATGACGACCTACCGGGGAACAGTGCCTTGTATTTTGACCTTGTCAGCTCGGTGATTCAATCCAGAAAGTTTTCAGTTACTGGCCCAACGCTCTAACCACTAGGCTACCTGCCACCCCAATAAACACAATAGCTCTATGCATAACTACTTCAAAATAAAAGTAAATAAAGACAAAAATACTATTCTGTGAATCTGTAGTTATCAAGTCATAGTTTATATTCTCTGTAGTAAGGGAATCCAGTTCCTCACATTAAGTAGGCTAAACGTTCAGGTTCAATACCATGCTTTGCACAAATACTAAAATAACAAGTACATGTTTGGGGGAATGTTGTCAAACTTGAGCTGTAAAGTTGTTGCAGGAATGTCAAACAAAGATCTCATAGTAGTCTAAACTAGTACTTGAAGACGTACTTAGAGCAAAACTGAGAAGGGATACATGTATATTATGCAGCACAATGCCCTCAATGCTGTAGGACATTTCACTCCAAAACCAACATTTGTCAGATGTTTTCATGGTAGTACACATACAGTCAAATGTAAAATAAGACACGGCATATAGAGAGAAGACATTCAATCACGTGTAATTTACTTCCAAAGTATCAAGTCCTAACACAGACGACTGGGGTAAAGCCTACTGTACAGTCAACCTCATGAGAAATTAAGGGAATGTTAAGAAAATGTAGAGCAAATATACATACACTGAAAGGGATTATTATTATATTTTTTAACTATAATTATACTAAAACGAATTTATCATTTATGTTTCAATATACCTTGAATCAGAACCATTCACAATGGAAATAAACAACAGTATCCTCATGGCAAAGTGATGCATGTTCAGTGTGTCAGGCAGAGGAATAGTAACAGGTAGCCTGACAGGTTTCTTATCTCACTAATATGGTGTTCCACTTCCATCTTCATTCTTCACCTCTGACTTCATCATTCCTCCGTTCACATCCGGGAGTGTCAACATTACAACAAAGAATTGCATAAGGAATGAGCCAAGTAACCAGCAACTATCAATCATTGTCAAAATGTTTTCTTACTGTTCGATCTTAATTGCTAGACTTAAAAAGTACCACAAAGTGTCCTAAGCTATAATCATATTTTAAAGACACACTGAAACACCCACTCTGGCTATTATGTTTTACTTTTCCTGTTGGAAAAACAATATCCCAAGTAGAAATGCAGTAATGTTGTCATAGGCCTCCACTGTCCCCCTTGCTTCAGGAACAATAGAGGCCAAAAGAGGCAAGGCCCACCCCCCTTCTTGTTCCATGTCATACCTGGACCACCTATTGAGATGTGCCTTTTTGTTAAGTAAATCAGGTGATAAGTGAGATGAAAAGGAGACTGGAATGTGTCTTTAAAGGGAATTATGTTTAGTCAAAAGTATCTGAAAAATAATATGGGCATCAAATCAGATTGTATTGGTCACATACACGTGTTTAACAGATGTTATTGCAGGTGTAGCAAAATGCATGGAACAGTTTCAATGGCATATTTGGCTCAGTGGCAACTAGGGTAAATGGCAGTGCCACACCCTATAACTCAACTCTCACCTAACAAGCTCTTCTGGGTTACACTGACAACCAGGCAGTGTGATGGGGAGCTACTAGTCTACCGACTAACTGTATGTAAATTCATAACATACCTATGACATCTATCATGTCCTAAACAACACCATGCCCACTTCCTGGAAAGTCAGCAATAATCTAATTTGTAGGAAGTCATCTCTGCTTGTGTTGAATGACGTTTATTATTGGTAACAAATAAAAAAAACGGACAATGTGAAATGGAATGTTCTCACTAAAGACGCTAAATCAAAATATAAAACGCGAAACTTATCTAAAGAACAATATGCTGAACAATTCTCAATAGACACCACAATATTGTAGTTTGACATGAATACTTAGTATCTCATATACACAATGTTTACACAAAAACGTGTTTAACTTCCATACATTTTGGGTGGGAAAGTATGTCATGAATTCAGATAAAGCTCTGCAGTCAGCATGCTCTCTATTCTGAGGTTTGGTCGGTCAGGTGACCTCTAGCTCATTGTTGCTAGGAAGTCAGTCTCCAGGGAGACAAAGGCCTTTCAGCGCTGTGGTCTGGTCACTGCTCATGTCTAAGATGTGTCTAAGATAGAGGCACTTGGAGATATTCTCACTCACACACACTCTCCCTGGACACATTTTGTTATATTGTTCTTGTTCACCATTACACTTTCAGTGATTCATTCACAGATTAGACTAAGTACGATGACTAACAACTCCAGTTCTGCTGTATTAGCTTGCTCGGGAAGTTGTAGCAAGGCTGTTACTCCAGGTTTCTTTCAAAACACAGGGACAAACATAACATGTCACTGAAGATCCAGTACCATTCCTATCATCTCTTTTCTAAAACAAACATTGGCTGTTCTTTTTTACAGATATAAATTGTGTCAAACAAACTGTTCTTGCTCATATCAGTTATTTCATTAAAGCTTGTGTTGGCCTCTTTGCCTTCGTCAGAGGAAAGAACATCTGACGAAAACCAAGAGGCTGACACATGAGCTTCAAGAAAATAAGTGATACGAGCAAGAGCAGTGTGCGGGTTTCTCTTTGCAGTTATCACATTATTCCTACTCACCTGCAATGAGAACTCGAATAAAGGGGTACCCCAGGGTTTGATTCTGGAGCCACTATTGTTTACACTGTATATACACACAATTTGAAATACTGTGAAAAAATGTTTATGAATGTTTATGCTGATGATACAGTATTATACTCTGTAAACCAAGCCTTTTCACATTTGACGTCTGATTTCCAAGCGCTACAGAAGTCACTCTTGGACCTTTAGTTTGTACTTAATGCAACAACAAAAAAATCCATGCTATTATCTAGGTCCCATAAATGACTTACTGTTTGGGGTTTAGGCTGGGTTTCTGTATAGCACTTTGACATCTGCTGGTGTAAAAAGGTCTTCATAAATACATTTGATTGACATTACTAGCCTGAACAGAACACACATTGAACGAGTTCCCTCTTATGAATATCTTGGTATCTGGCTAGATAATAAGTTGGCATTTTAAAAACACATGTTACTGAGCTCGTAAAGAAGTTGAATATCAATTTTTTTATTATTTTACAGAAATAGAGCATGTCTGTCTTTTGATAATAGAAAGGAAGGTGTCCAGGCCACTTTTATGTCTGTTTTAGATTATAGGGATATAATCTCCATGCACGCAGCAGCTTCCACACTTTGACCACTAGATGCTGTTTTACATTGTGCCCTTAGATTCATTACTGGTGATTATTTTAGAAGCCACCCTTATCTATTATAGGAAAAGGTGGGTTGGTCCTCTGTCTGTAGAGCAGCATTCCCTTCTGTTTATTTACAAAGAGCTCCTGCAGAAACTTCCCATGTATCTGACAACACTGGTCAAGGTCACAAAGAATACAGTACAAGAGCACAAGATTGGATAGTGCTAGAGGTTCCGAGGGCGGTATCTGATTTAGGGAGACTCCTTTTAGTTTTTAATGCTCCACAGATGTGGAATATGTTGCAAAGAAGGCTCAGGCTTGAATGCCTGGCTCCCTTTAGGGAATTTACAGCATTAGTGGGGGATGCTCCATGTAAAGATTGGGTTGATTTTTTTAGGATCATGTTTTGTAGTTTAGTATTATATTGATATTTTTATTGTGCTGGGCTCATTTGAAAAAGAGAATTGGTCTCAATATGAACACTAATTAACCTAAATAATTCCCCCCTCTGCTGTTAACAGCATATGATAACTATAACTTTACATTTTAGCTTTGATGCATGTAATGGGATTGACAATTTCCCATTCCCTTCACTTTCTCTGTCTTATTTCCTTTGTCCTGTTGTCTGTATGTGGTGTCTTGAATGACACAGGTGGCACATCATGTTTGTCATTTTCTGAGAAAGAAAATGGCATGAAATATATAGGGGTAATAATCAGATGACAAAAGAGACCAATGTATAACATTCAGGAAAGTGGACTGTTCCTTATATGCTTCCATCAATCAACTAAATATGGTTTAAAAATACAGTTAAGACCATCTCTTTATGATCAGTTTATTAAGACGTTTTATCCTGACCCTATATAACCTGTACTTATATTATGTACTTGTATTGACCAGCAGGGGTCCCCAATCACACGTTTGCGAAATTGACAACGATTCTTTATAACTAACCCAAGACAGACCAGAGCCTGTCGTTTCCAATGGGAACAAACGAACAGAATGGGCAGAACAAGCAAGGAGGTGGGCAGAGCCAAGCACGAGCTAGTGACATCCTATTGGCGCGATCTATTATGTTTTTGCATATTTCCGTTAGGGAACGCCTACTCTGTAGTGCGCGTGTGCAAAAACTATATTCGTCCATGCACTCCTAAACAAAGCCATAGCAAGCAAAAACACTTTGCAAAGGGTAAAGGCTACAAAACGCAGTCCACTGTTAGATACTAGTTTTGGAAACAGAAAACTCTATGGAGATCAAATATTTAATCGACGCGAACGTCGGCCAAAATCCATCTCGCTCCATCTTCTCCCACTGCCGGCTAAATGTGCTTCCTCTCATCACCATATTTGGCAGTGAGTGGAAACGCCAACCGGATGCTTCACATTTATACATCCAGTGAAATATCTGGCTCATGGTTCTAGCTGTGGTTGAGATATTTACCGCGGAAGAATATTTTAAGAAAAAAAAATGTATTAAAAAAAGACACGCAGTAAAAACGGGATAGCTTGGAGAACGATATTATAAAATGTCTTCGTCAAAGACATCTTGGCTTTTGGGGACCTTGTTAATATCAATACTTTGTTTTGTTTCTTGGAAACATTCAATAATCGGTAAGTTTATTGTTTTACTCTTGCAAGTGTTGGTTAAGCTATGTGCAAGGAGCCCATTGGCTAGTTTTGCAACAAGGGGAGAGGGATTCCAATTTTTGTTTGGGGATAAGTAGCTAGTTGATTTGTCATGGTGTTGTCCTTTTGTGACATTACTATCCTAACGTTTGTTTGTACACACAAAATACTGAACTGTCATAAGTTGATTACTAGTATCCACTTGAGAAGGTGACGTGTGAGTGTGCATTATCTATTCAAGTTATTAATTAATTGCTCATGTCTATGAATCTCCGTTTTAGATGTGAGAGGTGCCTTTCTATTGGTGGGGCGAGGTCTGTTGCTGTTGGGCCTGTCTACCTTGATGGTGTCATATTTTTATCCACGCCTGAGGTCTTTGTTCTCTTCCAACACCCGATCAACATCTGAATGTAGGTGACTGTGTATCAAACAGGCAATCCCAATATTACTCATTCAAATCATGCATTCCATTTTGTATAACAGTAGTCGCCAACCCTAGGCCTTTGTTACAGCAGAGCTAGCATTCCAAAACCATTCGTATCCATTGAGTTTTTAGCGATTAGGTTCACCCCAGTTGCCTGCATGTGAACTACAATTCCGACGCTGTGTTAACGTTTCGAAACGTCAGACCAGTTTTTCGAAACATGCTGATATGCCCCTTCCATTTCAACAATAAATCATTTTCCAAAAAATATACTTACTGTAGCTGTTTTGCACAGAGCCACAGACTGACTGCGCCAGTTGACGAACTACACTCCTTCCCAAGTTACATACATGTGTTTAGAGCACGCTAGATAGACAGAAAGCCACCTGAACTAATTGGCTGTCTTCCACAAACAAGCGATGAGACATGGTCGTATGGGAACCCTATAAAGGTGTAGTAATATTTTATTTGAACCTTTATAGCGTCTATGAATGGGTTACAGCAGCGCCAGGAGAAGGTCACCAAACACACCTGATTTAATTCATCTAGGTCTTTAGTTGATTAGCCTAATTGGGTGTTTCAGTCCTGGCCACTGTTTTTCAACTTCTGATACCAGGCCAACGATTTCTTCTGAAAATTGTGAACCAGTTGATTGCATGAAACTACACTTCTTCCAGATTCTGAAGATGAGGAGGCAAAACAAAGACAAAAGCAGGCAAGGGAGGAGCTGCAGGAGAAACACAGTGAGAAGGTAATATGGACTTTCAGCAAAAAACTAAACAGCACTGCTCTTTTTTTAACAGAGTAGGCTAATACTTTCCTGTGTGTGTTTCCCTTTCAGGCCTTCTCTTACCAGGAGTCAGTGCTGAGGCCTCGTCAGGAGTCTTCTATGAGGAAGAAAGAAGAGCGATTCTACCGAATGACGGGAGAGACCTGGAAGCTGACTGACGGAGAACAACTTGGGGTGAGAATAACTTCAACTACCAGATACCACCCATGGAATTGTATAAAAACCACACAATAGTTGCTGGGTGACTGGATTCTCTGAGCACTTCGTCCCGATAGCTAAACAACCGTACCTTTTGCGCATGTGCTACTTTGTTACGAAATAAATTGTAGGTTATTTACGATTAAAACGTAGATAGTTTTGCCCCAGTGCAATATGTAGACTAGGCTACATGTTACATGTTGTCATGTAGGCTAAATGCATTTGGTTTCACACCACAATTATAATTTAATTATTTCAATGGGCCAGGTAAATCTAAAAATGTAATAAAACATAATTCATATTGTACACTGGTTCAAATTTGCTATGAACAAATGAACAGTGTTCTTAGCCAATGGAATGCAGTACTTGCTTTCTTCCATTGGGGAGAACAATTGTACACACCGCTTACATTTTTAGGCCTTTTGATAGACTTCTATGGACAAGATCCTCAGTGAGGTGTGCCAACTGTGAATGTGTTATTTATGTGGCTACAGGAAGGAGAATCGTTAGGGCAGAGTGCCCAGGAGGCTGTTGATGGGACACCCAATCAGGAGGCAGTAAGAAGGAGGAAACTGCCAGAGAGTGCCACCAGACTCCACCCCAAACCTGAGGTCCCTCCCCAAAAAAGGGTGCGTATGCTGAATGACTCTATTCAGGAAAGGATGTTAAAATGCTAATGGCAGGATATCATTACCAATTTAAATCCGAGGACCTGAAAATGGTTTTATTCCATGGTTAGTACTATTTAGAATTGGGACGTCCCTACCCTAAATCATTTTAAATGTCAACTTCAATTAGGTAAAATCAGAGTTGAGGTCCCAAGGATTCCAGATAACACCAACCTTTATTCCAAGTCAGGTTAGTCCCGCTTGCGGGTCCCTCTATAGTTTATTATTTCACTAAAGCAGAGGGGGTCATTGTTTTGTTTAGGCTAGGATTCAATCTGATCATGCTTTGTCGGCTATGCACCTCTTTTAAAGACAGCACAGTAGGGAAATGGGGATACCTAGTCAGCTGTACAACTGAATGCCTTCAACTGAGAGGTGCGGGGGGGCTGCCTTAATTGATATCCACGTCTTTGGTGCCCGGGGAACAGTGTGTTAACTGCCTTGCTCAGGGGCAGAATTGTACACTCAGCTTGGGGATTCGATCCAGCCACCTTCCAGTAACGCTGCATATGTCGGCTCAATCAGGAAATACCTTTGAAATGGCGCATAGTTGACAAAGCACACTGGAATTGAATCCAGGCCTAAACCCTCAATGGTTTGTGCTCTTCTGGATTGAAAAGGTGGTTGTTTTACCAGAGGAGCCAGCAGAGGATGCTGAAGGGGTATGTATACACTTTTGTCCCATGGAGTGTTTGCTCTTGCATCTGTTACACTATGAAATTTGAAGACACAATTACTCTAAACAATTAATGATTGGCGAAAGGTGGTCAGTGTGAGTACGGTAAAGGTTTCTCTTGACAGGTTGTACGGGTGGCTTTGAGATGCCCAAGTGGAAGAACAATTCACAGAAGATTCCTGAAATCCGACAGCTCCTCGGTGAGAATGAGTTTCCCCCTTTGTATTCATCTCATACTCAAACTTTGAACATGGCCTCATCTTATTCAATAAGATATTGTTTTAAAATAGTTAAGCTTACAAAGATTGTACCATTTTGATTTGAAAACCTCTGTTCTGTAGGTTCTTTTGGACTGGTTGCTGAAAACAGGATATCACCCTGCAGTCTATACATTATGCACCACCTACCCTAGACAACCCTTGGTCATTGGGAAAGACATAAGCATGGGGGATGCAGGCATTTTAACACACACAGTATTAAATGTGGAAGGGAAAGATCCCTCCACGACCTGAGGAAAAAGCATCAGTTCCATGCCATTTGAAAATAAAAATACGGGCAACTGGTTGTTGGATCATGGAAGGCGTCAGAACAGCAAATCCTTGACAAGGGAACAAAGCTATAAACTAAGTCCATATTGCATGGATTCTTAATGTCAGAACCAAGTATACAGTGTACTCCTTTCATGCTCAGTTGAATGAATTACTGTTTCATTAAAACATATTGCTACACAAACACGCATGAGTGGACAATGTCGAGTTCTGGTGACGTTATACACTGTTGGGTTGTAATTTGAAACACTTGCTACACCAGAAGTTAATGGTTATGTAGGAGGAATGTATATGGTGGGGTCAATGGCGGTTGTTTAAGAGCCAGGGGCTTGGAATGTTACTAAGGGAAAAGGCAATCACATGGTTGTGGATAGCTGTAGAATGAGGTCAGGTCACACGAAGTAACATTACCCACATCAACTTTCTGCCTAGCAACAAAGATGTTTTGAGGAAAGGCGACTCCGCTTAAAGGGGGATATAAATACTTGGTGTTAACATGCATTTTTTTTCAGCCATTGGGTGAATAAACTTAAACCATGATTGGACTTGATTGAAAATATCAGAGTAATTGTTTAGGATTAAAAGTACTTTAGTTCAAATACAGAGGCAATCACTGACAAATATACAGTAAAGAGGGCAGTAAACGCAAACGAGTAGGAGAAAGCAGGTAGATCTATTGACATGAAAGCATACAATCCCAAGGAGGAAGAGGCATCTCCCTCAATTTTAAGCATCCATTCCCAAATAGTGTGGTGAAGGCTAGGGATGTAAGTGTGCATTTGTATAAAATATTGTAAATAATTCACATGCCCGGCATTGCCAACAGAAATTGTATATTTGTCCAGTGATAGGAAGAGTTGTCACATTTGTTTGCGTAATGTACAGTCCAAGGAAGAAAAACAAAGGAACATTACGATCAATAGTATAGAGCAGGCAATTGCACTAAAGGCTAAAACAGGACACTGTGTTGCAGTACTGAGACACAGGGCAATGTGTATTATTGTAATGTGTACTAAATGCTTATATGGCACATTTTGGTCCATGTTAGTGCTTTAATGTTGGTAACAGGTCATATGCACACAGGTTTTGGGAGGGTTTGTCGTTTGCTGTAGAGGAGTTTATAAGAAGTAGTCAGGGGTACGGCGGGTGACGTGGGGCTCTCCGCGTCGAGGTGCAGGGTCGAACTGAAGGCTGGAGGTGGACAGGAAATACAACATTAGGATGACTCCAATTGGGACCATTTACAGAACTGTCATTTTTAGACTAAAAACCTCATGTGGTCAATGGAAACTATAACTCAATTTATGCCAATTGTGAAGATCTGTTTTTGGTGCTGAATATAGAAGTTCCAATTAGGGACAATGAGTGTTACTTTGAAGAACTGAAAAAGCACATGCAGCTACTGCATTCTATTTCTTCTCAGTAAGACTCAAAGTTAAAACATCTACTCCAGAACCTCAAAATGTCACTTACAAAGAGTATTTAAGAGTATCGTCCAGTTCCATGATGGCAGCTTGGTTGCCACAGCGATAGCAGTAGTTTGGCGCACTGAAGATGGTGACAACGTTTCGGTCATGACACCAGTTGTAGCCCTGGAAAATGGCAACCCGTACATTAGTACATTAACCATTTAGTTGAAATGATCAATTTAAAAGTAAACAACCTCAAGTCACTTATTCTAAATCGTTAGACAAAACTCTTATAAAAAGTTAAATTCAGACAGTTAAAGGTTAATTTCCAACTCTATATTCTTATGCAGAGTGACTGAGCCAAATTGCCTACATAGTCCAAGAACATTTTACTAGTGCACTTTATGGGGAAGAGGGCGTCATTTTGTCTCGAAGCACTGCCCCCCCCCCCCCCCCCCAACATTTTTTTTTTCTTACACTACCAAATCTCTATTTTTGATGTTAATGGAATGTTATAGAAGGGTTCAGGCACCTAGTTTGTGAATTCACTTTTGTGAATAGTGTAGGTCAGTTTGGAAGCTCTCAGTATAGTGATGCAGCTCTTTAAATATTTTACAGGAAATTGTCATTCTGAACTTGCCGCAACGTTATATTCCATTTTGTTGCGACTCGAGCGATAGCTATCCGTCCATTCTATAGGTAATTGCCCAAATAAAGGAAACACTTGAGTAAATGAGGGATAAGTATATAGAAAACAGGATGCTTCCACACAGGAAGTTCTAGACATTTGTAGAATCCATGCCACGGCGCTGGTGGTTCGTGGTGGCCCAACGCCCCATTAGGACGTTGCCAGTTACCTGTAGCAGCTGGCTACATGGAGAATGGAACAGCTGGATAGGGGAAACGGCTTAGGTCGCACAAAAGGGAATACAGGGTTGGGCTAAAGTTAAGAATGACAATTTCATGTGTACAACGTCCCCTTCATCACTATACTGAGAGCTTTGCCGTTTCTAAAAGGACATATTTAGGTGTTTTTGGCACCTTTGTTCATGTTTTTTCAGGGCCCCCATACTACAACACAAGGATGAGGAATTGATTTGCTGTTTGGGGTAAGTTTAATTTAAAAAAATAAGTAATCACAAAAATGTGCCTGAACCCTTTTATAACATGCAATTCACATCAAAAATAGAGGTTTGGTTATCAAAAAAGAACTTATTTTAAGCTGGAAGTGGGTAAAACTATAAATATAAAACACTGTACACAAGGATCTTGAATTATTGATTCCGTTTCAACTCTAGCACAGCAGCTTCCAGCTGAATCATCTACAGAAACATGGAGACTACCTCAGCTCTATCCTAACAGACCTTTAAAAACATGGAGACTACCTCAGCTCTATCCTAACAGACCTTTAAAAACATGGAGACTACCTCAGCTCTATCCTAACAGACCTTTAAAAACATGGAGACTACCTCAGCTCTATCCTAACAGACCTTTAAAAACATGGAGACTACCTCAGCTCTATCCTAACAGACCTTTAAAAACATGGAGACTACCTCAGCTCTATCCTAACAGACCTTTAAAAACGGAGACTACCTCAGCTCTATCCTAACAGACCTTTAAAAACATGGACTACCTCAGCTCTATCCTAACAGACCTTTAAAAACATGGACTACCTCAGCTCTATCCTAACAGACCTTTAAAAACATGGACTACCTCAGCTCTATCCTAACAGACCTTTAAAAACATGGACTACCTCAGCTCTATCCTAACAGACCTTTAAAAACATGGACTACCTCAGCTCTATCCTAACAGACCTTTAAAAACATGGACTACCTCAGCTCTATCCTAACAGACCTTTAAAAACATGGACTACCTCAGCTCTATCCTAACAGACCTTTAAAAACATGGACTACCTCAGCTCTATCCTAACAGACCTTTAAAAACATGGACTACCTCAGCTCTATCCTAACAGACCTTTAAAAACATGGACTACCTCAGCTCTATCCTAACAGACCTTTAAAAACATGGACTACCTCAGCTCTATCCTAACAGACCTTTAAAAACATGGACTACCTCAGCTCTATCCTAACAGACCTTTAAAAACATGGACTACCTCAGCTCTATCCTAACAGACCTTTAAAAACATGGACTACCTCAGCTCTATCCTAACAGACCTTTAAAAACATGGACTACCTCAGCTCTATCCTAACAGACCTTTAAAAACATGGAGACTACCTCAGCTCTATCCTAACAGACCTTTAAAAACATGGAGACTACCTCAGCTCTATCCTAACAGACCTTTAAAAACATGGAGACTACCTCAGCTCTATCATAACAGACCTTTAAAAACATGGAGACTACCTCAGCTCTATCCTAACAGACCTTTAAAAACATGGAGACTACCTCAGCTCTATCCTAACAGACCTTTAAAAACATGGAGACTACCTCAGCTCTATCCTAACAGACCTTTAAAAACATGGAGACTACCTCAGCTCTATCCTAACAGACCTTTAAAAACATGGAGACTACCTCAGCTCTATCCTAACAGACCTTTAAAAACATGGAGACTACCTCAGCTCTATCCTAACAGACCTTTAAAAACATGGAGACTACCTCAGCTCTATCCTAACAGACCTTTAAAAACATGGAGACTACCTCAGCTCTATCCTAACAGACCTTTAGGTTCCATGAACAAAATGGAAGTACGGCAACATTTTAAATATTCAGAAATTGGCCTTTTCCATGGTAGAATTGAAATTCTATGCTCCCCACCAAAAATATACTATAACTTTATTTTCCATTTACATGAAAGTCCATTAATTCATGTAAATATCTAACAGGTAAAGCATGTTACTACCAGAATCACTGTAGTTGTGCCACATGCTTTAATTCTAACTACACCAACCAAGTATATAAACACACTTAGCCTAAACTAAAAGTGTGGTTACCTCCATGACAAGTTGGTGGGCACGGGACACAAGGGTAAGACCGTTGGCATGATTGAAGGTTTCCGAGATGTCCTGCCCAAAGGTGTAGCCGGCACCCCGGGGGGAGATGCCCCAGCCCCCACGGTCATCTGGGTCTGACCACAGCAGGTCACACATGGGCCCCTGAAACAAACACATAATTAACAAAAGCAGCCGACAATGACACATGGGAATTATGACCTCGTTCCTGAAACACACATTAACAAAAGCAGCCCTCAATGACACAAAGGGATTATGACCTCATGTAGCATGGCTTGAACACCCGAGAGCCTAATACATGATGTAATTCTATGGGCAGTAGGATTGCAAAGGAGGGGAATATTCATCATAAGACCACAGCCCTCAATGACAATGACGCATTGGAAAAGGTGACAACCTGAATAGCCTACCTCTTGAGGAGAGACCAGGGCTATGTTCATTAGGGCCCACCGTAGCAAAACAGATGAGAAAACGAAAAGCATTTCTAAATTGGACAAGTCCAGTTACATCTTCCCCGTTTTACTCAGTTTGGTGCCTACTGAACATGACCCGGCTTGGCTCAACACAACCTCATGACCCAGGGCTTGGCTCTGGGTCAACACAACCTCATGACAACACAACCCAGGGCTTAGCACTACACTGGCAGGTAAACACAAACTCATGACAATACCACTACCTCATACCATCCGATAGCTAGTATCCAGCCCCTACTGTATGTGTCGTTGACAGGGCTGACTACTAACGTCCTCTGGCAGGCAGCACTGACCTCGTGTGGAACCTCCTGCAGGCGATCCAGGGCCCGGATGTGATCCAGTGTGTCTATGGAGGGGGAGAGGCCACCGTGCAGACAGAAGATCTGAGGCAGAGGAGGAAACAAGAGTATAGATGTTGATTTACCCTTGTGACAAGTTGCTCCGGATAAGAGTTTGCTAAATTACTAAAATGTTAATGTAGCCTGAATATAAATGACAAGAGTTACAAATACACATTTGGAACACACAGATTGAAGGTTGTGAATAAGTTCAAAAGGAAGCCTAGCTACCGAATTACACTACCGTTCAAAAGTTGAGTCACTTACAAATGTCTATGTTTTTGAAAGAAAAACATTTTCTCTATTAACATATCAAATTGATCAGAAACAGTGTAGACGTGTAAATTACTATTGTAGCTGGAAACGGCTTCTTTAATGGAATATCTACATAGGCTTAGGGCTGGGCGGTATACCGTATTTTATGATATACCAGTATTGCTGCAGGGCCCAGTTTAGGTTTTTACCTTCTATACCAGTATTTGAATATTTGGTTTGTTAAATGTGATAAGCCATGTGTAATGTCACTTTCCACACAGACCTAGCCACGCACCCTGCCATTCGAGGAGAGCATTTGATGTTCCTCAACCACGAGACACTTGCGTTCAGTCTGCATGGTCAATGCAGCACATGCAACAATGTTGATGACAACAATGTTGATGACAACAATGCTGATTTCACTTTGCTTCTTAATATAAATCCACAAGCGGTCTATAATTACACCATTAGTTTGTGTTTCTTACATCAGCAAACAGCTAGTTTGTCTTTTCTTAGCAAGTTGCTTTAAAAATCAGCTGCGATGCTCATTGTTAGCCGCTAATGCTAATAGCTAGCAAGCTAATAAATGTACTGATAATACCAGTGATGGTGTAGACTTAAATCAGCATGTTGTTTGTGCACCAGTATCTTCTAAATCAAAGAGGAATATGCAAAGCAAGAATATTTTAGCTGCATGAAGTAGCCAAGAGAAAACATGCAATGTAGCCAAATCTTATAGGGTCCCCTAGGAAACACTTAACACTTCAGTTCCTACCCTGTCACAATAACTCCACCTTGACATTTTAATTAATTGTCTTCTCAAAACACTGTATTCAAAGTTTCCACTATAAATTCTAACTATAGAATTAGAATAGTCATTCCATTTCCATGATTCCAACAGTTTCGCTCTAATTCGCAAGTCAAATCGCAATTGCAACATTTAGTTAAAAATAAGTCCTAGATTATTTGCCCATATTGTGGAGCCCTACGTGGCAGTGTGGAAATTCTCTCTACTGAGCAGTGGTGTAAAGTGCTTAAGTAGCACTTGAAAGTATTCTTACTTAAGTCGTTGTCTTTTGGTTGGCAGAGTTGCAAAGAAAAAGCCACATCTCAGACTGGCCAATAAAAATAAAAGATTAAGATGGGGGGGGGGGGGGGGGGGGGGAACACACAAAAAAAAATCTGCCGTTTCCAGCTACAATAGTCATTTACAATATTAACAGTCTACACTATTTCTGATCAATTTGATGTTATTTTAAATGGACAAAAAAAAAAAAAAAAAAGTGCTTTTCTTTTAAAAATCAAGGACATTTCTAAGTGAGCCCAAACTTTTGAACTGTAGTGTAATTCGGTAGCTAGGCTTCCTTTGAACTTATTCACAACCTTCAATCTGTGTCCCCCAAATGTCAGAGGCTTGGTCAAAAGTAGTTCACGTTAAGGGAATAGAGTGCACCCCATTACATAAAGTAAGGCCACGTCATGCACTTTAAATATTTTTTTATTATTACTTTTCTTTACATTTTACCCCGTTTTCTCCCCAATTTCATGGTATCCAATTGTTTAGTAGCTACTATCTTGTCTCATCGCTACAACTCCCGTACGGGCTCGGGAGAGACGAAGGTTGAAAGTCATGCGTCCTCCGATACACAACCCAACCAAGCCGCACTGCTTCTTATCACAGCGCCATCCAACCCGGAAGCCAGCCGCACCAATGTGTCGGAGGGTGCACCTGGCAACCTTGGTTAGCACGCACTGCGCCTGGCCCGCCACGTCATGCACTTTTAAAGCACTTGTGTTACCTGTTCGTCGACCAGGGCCGTCAGGGGAAGATAATCGAACAGGTCTGTGAAGTATTTCCACACGTTGGCGTTGCCGTACTTCCTCAAGCATTCGTCGTAGAAGCCGTACACCTGTGTGATCTGTCTGCTCTCGTGGTTCCCTCGCAGTATCGTGATGCGTTTTGGGTAACGGACCTGGGGAGCGAGACAGTCGTAATTGAGTTTGGCTCCAAAAGCGCCAGGCCTAAATAACTTGATGAAAAAATGCCCGAGTTCCTTTGTAAAGTACATGACAGCGGCACAGTGCCACCATTTGAAAACTAAACTGCATTGTATTAACGTCATTTAAAAATCATGCATTTTACCCCACACTTGACTAAGTGATCCTGTTATAGCCTATAATTTATAAATAAGTTATTCCAATATGTCCCACAGAGACCTCGAAAGTCACAGCAGACGATGAGCTCAATGAATCCAATTCGACCCACTATGTTAACAGCCATGAGGGGAGTGACACATTGGTTATGACTGTAAACTGTCCCACTTCTAGCTTGTAAGCATTACCAGCTGAGCCCTGGAATACCTTGAGTCTACAAAAAAATAAAAACACTTCGGCAACCTACTTCAGTTTGCATATTATCTTCGGCTTGCATACATTGACTCCTGAATACCACCAGCTCCCACACACTTCAAGAGCTAGCCTACATCCTCAGAGGTAGTAAAACTTGATTGGTCCTTGACTTTCTTCAGGACACAGCTGAGAGTTCAAAGTATATTGAGCATACGAGAATGACATGTCCCTGGTTAAGAAAAACTGGTGCGGGGCAAAAATATATACTGAAGGTAAAATATACTGTAGATGTATTTATCTGGGTCCCATCTCTTTTTCAGTCATTTATTATGGCAAGGCAAACCTTATACCAGCAACTGAAATACTGTGGTTTCTGCCCACTCATCAAGTTCAGAATTCACTTGCCTTAAGTGCGACCAGCAGTGAGACTGTTTCCACCGAGTAGTAGCCTCTGTCTACATAATCCCCCATGAACAGGTAGTTGGTGTCGGGTGACTTGCCCCCGATTCTGAATAGCTCCATGAGGTCGTGGAACTGGCCATGAACATCTCCGCACACCGTGACGGGACAGCGCACCTCCTGCACATTGGACTCCTTGGTAAGGATCTCTTTAGCCTGGAGAGGGGAACAAAACAAGTGCATTACAAAAAACATCAGTGACTGGTGTATCCACATTTACACTGTATACAGATTTTTCTATTGTGTTATTGACTGTACGTTTGTTTATCCCATGTGTAACTGTCATTTTTGTCGCACTGCTTTGCTTTGTCTTGGCCAGGTCGCAGTTGTAAATGAGAACTTGTTCTCAACTGGCCTGGTTAAATAAAGGTTAAATAAAAATGTTAACAATTATTCATGAGGGTGAGTGAAAGACAAGTATTGTATGTGTTCTTTAAATAATGTACGATACATCAAAACACTAGATAGGAAAGCTGCCTCATTTCTTTAACTTCAAGGGTGTCGTAGCTTCCCCTGCCCAAATTTGCTGTGAAAGCCACCCCATTGTCACCATGGAAACAATACGAGTGTGTCTCCATGGAGACTTCTCTGCAGCCCTATCCCTCTTCTCTGCAGCACTATCCCTCTTTAATATGAAGATGACAATGTAAAATCATCAGCAAAACTTTCCCTCTGGCTAAAGAAAACATCCACATGCAATTGTGTCATAACATCATCTCAACAAGAATATGAATGATCAATGAAAATGGCCTGGGTAGGTGGTGCATTAAATTAAGCTTGTTGCACATACTGTATTTCAACTATACAATGCAAAGTATGGATCGTCAAGCACGGAAATTATTTTACAGTCTGCAATTCACATTTGTTTGGTGCAAAGGGTTCTCCAACGAAACAGTGAGATGTTTGTTGCATTTGAAAATCCGCCAGACTCATGTTCTGCACTGTGTGAGGAAAAATATAATTGTTGCGATTGTGATCTCAAATGGTTCCATCCTAAATGGAATCTTCTATTTCCCCAGGGCCTGCATATCTAGCAACATCAACGACATCATGTGGGGATAGTCAGATTGCAAGCCAGTTCGATAAGGGATGGGAAACAAAAACATCTGAACTCGTGAGGGGCCACAGTTGGGGGTCTACATATCCACCTGCAATTCTACACATTTTTTTCCATAGGGTGGTATCCGAGTGAGACTGACTTACGAAATCATGTTGGTAATTTGACCATGACCACTAAAATGTTGATAGCTGGCCGCTAGACTAATTTACCAAACTAAAAAATGTTAGCTGGCATGAGCTAATTGAGTGACTGGCATAATACAAAAATCTGCACTAACTTGCAACCATAAGTGCGGGGAGGATCATTGAGCCAAGGGCCTTCATCCCGGAGTTAAATAGTTGAAGCATTTGGGTTCGGTTAGCTACTCGGTGGTCGCCTTAACTTAACTACTATACTATGGCTAAAGTTTGTAGCTAACGTACTGTTTTTAGTCCTAACTTAAGTACAAGGCAGTAATATTTGCTTCAATTAGAACGAATTAAATAGCTATGCATTTCCAGACACTATTTGCAGAAAATGTTTTAGCTAACCAACTAACTAGTTAGCAGTAACGTCAATAAGCGGAGTTACACACTGGTTAGCTAACGTTAATGGTGGCGCGTTAGCTAACGTTAATGGTGGCACGTTAGCTAACGTTAATGGTGGCACGTTAGCTAACGTTAATGGTGGCACGTTAGCTAACGTTAATGGTGGCACGTTAGCTAACGTTAATGGTGGCACGTTAGCTAACGTTAATGGTGGCACGTTAGCTAACGTTAATGGTGGCACGTTAGCTAACGTTAATGGTGGCGCGTTAGCTAACGTTAATGGTGGCGCGTTAGCTAACGTTAATGGTGGCGCGTTAGCTAACGTTAATGGTGGCGCGTTAGCTAACGTTAATGGTGGCGCGTTAGCTAACGTTAATGGTGGCACGTTAGCTAACGTTAATGGTGGCACGTTAGCTAACGTTAATGGTGGCACGTTAGCTATCGTTAATGGTGGCACGTTAGCTATCGTTAATGGTGGCACGTTAGCTAACGTTAATGGTGGCACGTTAGCTAACGTTAATGGTGGCACGTTAGCTAACGTTAATGGTGGCACGTTAGCTATCGTTAATGGTGGCACGTTAGCTATCGTTAATGGTGGCACGTTAGCTATCGTTAATGGTGGCACGTTAGCTAACGTTAATGGTGGCACGTTAGCTATCGTTAATGGTGGCACGTTAGCTATCGTTAATGGTGGCACGTAGCTAACATTACCACTAACGCGCTGCTAGTTAGCTAGCTACGTTAGCATGTGACAACGGGCAACATTATTGGCAACAATAACTAGTTAACGTTACAAGTTTTCTATAACATAGGCAAATAAATTATAAACCTAGATAGTTGAAGTCAACAGTAACGTTTAGTTAACAGGTTAACTACTTATGTTGTGTAAGTCGTTAAAGTTAGTAACGTTAGTCAGCCATCCAAATAACGTTAGCTTTTTTATGATACCAGTTGTTAGGTAACTTATATATATAAATAAGTTACCTAAGTCACATTAGCGATTAACGAGATGTGGAAATGGATTTAAAGACTTCGGATCAAAGTGTATTTGCCTAGTTAGTTACTAAATAATCCCCACGGAATGTAGAGGAAACATTGATTAGTCGTCGACGCTAACTTGCTGGCTAGATTTCAGCGGCCTTCACGTAAACATGTTACCGGTGAGAAGTTAACTAAAAGTAACTTAGAGAGAACATCGCTAGCTGACATGTCTTCAGTCGGGTGTTCGTTCTTACCTTTTCGCATAGCGTTCGCACTTGATTCTCCGACAATTGCTTGCATTCATTCAGTTGCTCGACCCACTGATCCAATTCCTTTGTAAATACTTTATCGTCCATTTTGAAAACGGTTTAGATAGCTAAAAACAAAAAAACAGGTTATGGTGAAGTAATGAAACAACCGTTATTTCGCTCAAATTCGACGCAACTCAAGACGACAGACGGGTTTGTAGGACGCTGCGCAGCACTCTTAACGTTACCTATATAACTATAATCAACGAGCCAATCTGTGATTATTATGGGTACCGTCAATAAAACGCCAATGTTTCCGTTATTTTTATGGCGTATAAACCATATGGTGCGGCAGGGACGGCACTGCGAGCGGTGTCTTTCGGTCGCTAGTTCCCTGTCGCCCCCGACCTTCCAAAGGAAACTCGCTGTGTAATGGCCGCTCGGATCAACGTCATCACATTGGTATTTCTAGAAAAATGGGAGGCGGTTAAAGCGTGTGCGCCGCCTTGAGGACAAGAGGATTCGCCAGACAGATACCGCCAAAAATACTGTAATAGGAAGAATATAATATGAGAAACAGAAAATAGAAGAGAGATGCATGATATGGAGTATGGAGAATATATTAAGCTTGTACCGTTGAGCGTTGGGCCAGTAATTGTAAAGTCTCTGGTTCAACTCCCGGAGCTGACAAGGTCCATTGTTGTCTCAGGGGAGTTGGGATATGCAAAAACACATTCCCATTACACACAACAGGACAAATACAAGCACCCACCAAATTCTTATTACCAGGGTTAAAACCTGTCCTGGGCCAAGTGGTTCTTTTGCGTGGCAGAAGAGTGCATTAGCCAAGCAGAAGTCTATATCCAATGGCTCAGGGAGCCACCGCATTAATGCAACTTTTCAGGTCTTAGGCAAGGTTATTACACAAGCGTGGTTACCCAACCTCCGTTACACTTCGCCCCCTTTGACCTTCTTGCAGAGATCCAGGTCAAGGCACCGATGTGACTCAACATTTGGCGCTGTCAATGGTGCAGGTAAAGTAGTTAGCAGAGCTAGATGTGGGCTGTATTTGGTTCTACATTTTTTAACCAGTGTTTCATAAAGTCCCATCTGTCAACCACACAGGAATAGTTTTTTCTTTTTGGGATGCTGCTGGTTCCGTCAGTTTTCACACCTCTGTAAGGCAAGAGAGAGACCATTAGATTAAAAAAACATTTAGTTCAGAATGATACATGCACATTACCAGGCAAGTCCTTTTTTTCTATATTTACAACTTCGGTCAGCTACGCTGGCCTATGGAGTCCCTTGGGAAACAACTACCGAACCTTCCAATGATAGGATTTAAAAAATAAATGATCTGGGCTCCCGAAAGGACTGATCTCTATAATATATTCTGAGTTAGCCATTATTTAAAAAGTATGGTCCACAGAACTATTGAATCTGAGCAACCCTTTAACTGGAACAGAATATGATGGGGACTGAGGGAGGGAATGGGTTGTGGTTATCTTTGTATGGATTTCTTTAATTGTTTTTGTAACCCCCCCTCTGAAAAAAATGACAAAATAGAAAGTTGGTTAAAACAATTACTAATTCGTTCAGATTACAGATAATTGCACCTTTCAAATGAAGTATATTAAAAGGTTTTGTTTAACAACATTATATTTAAAAAATATTACTTATTTTGAGGTTGGTGTTGCTGTGATGCACAAATAGCAGCCACATTTAATGGATTTATACAAATATATTTTATTTGTCAGTAAACCTACACACAAAAAAAATCTGCTGGGGAAATAGTTATTAAGGGTTAAGTTTGCCAATGTGACACTTAATTACAAAACAAAGCCTCAAGCAAGTAGCCAAAACATGACAAGCACAAAAATCCTGAGTAAAGCAAACAAGCTAATAACCAAAAGCGGTCTTTAAAATTCAACAAAACACTTAAATAATATTATTTACAATTCGATATTACAAAATAGCAATATAATCCACTTTCAGGAATAAGTTAACAACACTTTATACAATTCATTTTGGTCAGAAAATAGGACACTTTCAATCAGATATTGCTTATCAGCAATTGACAACGTGTTTGAGATTATATACAAAAAAAAGTAACAACAACAAAAAAGTACAACAAACATGAAACGAATTAAATTAACTTAAAATAGTGAATTCAACATGAAATAAATTAACTCAAGTCCTTTTTTTTCCAACTCCCCTTTGAGTTCCTTCTTTTTTGACTGATATTTGTTTCCTGATCCAGTTCAGTATTTAAACACGGAAACACCAGCACTTCCTTATATTCAAAAGGTCCTTATTTGCTTTATAAACCTGTTCCATAAAAGTTGATAAAGAAGCAGCACTACTCTACATAGGGAGGAAATCTCCCTCTGTTATCAAGAGTTGCTGTCGACAATTCAGGATTAGCAGTGGAATAGGTCTGACCATTCAGGAGGAAAAATGGGTAATTTATAGGAAGGGGCTCACATGTGGGAGGGAAATTATTTGTCGTAGCGAGAGCTGGGAGGGAGTGCAGAGATTTTTGTGCTGTATTTCCTGCTGGTACAGATGGAGGAGAAGAAGGCAGACTAGACCAGGAAGACGGATTAGTTTGCTCTAAGAGGACAGGCTCCCCAATGGGGGGATGACCATTGTCCCCAACACCAATCCACAGAGGATGCATTGGCCTCAGATCACTTCCTGTGATGTTCTGGGGGTTATGTGGAACCCAGCTCGCGGCCCACTGCTGCCTCCCATCTGATTTACTTCCCAGCCCTCCCATTGAGGCAGGTAACTGGATCTGTGAGTTTGGCACTGTCCCACTTTTACTAGTCCTTAGACAGGCCCTGATTTCAGGGTATGTTGGCACAGGTCGGGATAAGGAAGATGCAGGGATATTCCTCTCCATGGCTTGCGTATCATGTGACCTTTCACCCCAGTTTACTACCTGGCTCTTGACAAGGTTTTCTTGGTGTGTCCAAGTCTGGAAATGGGCTGCAGGGTTGCTTGGGGGTGTGGCCCAGTGGTATACATCTGGGTTATCCCTGTTAGGGCTTGAGTTGGAGAGGAAAAACAAGTTAGATGATAGATGTTTATATTTTCCCTCCTCCAAACCATTATTTATTTATTATCTTTAATATGGTAGGAATTACATATCAATTGCTACTGTGTTAATTCATGTTTTGCCTCTGATACACAAGGGAAATAACAGTGATCCCCTTCCTTGGCTTATTGACACAAACCTAAATGGTAATTTACTTACGATTTTGTGAGGTCTATTATCGGCAAAGACCCATGTTGAGGATATTTCTTCTGGAAAATAAACCATACAGCAATAAAAGCACAGTCTAATTGATCTATTTTTACTGGTTTAAAAATCTCACCATGGGAAACATGTTACTAAAGGCAATTTCAATTATTTGATATCATACATGTGTAATTTCTACCCCCCAAAAATGGGAATATATCAACAAACCTCAGCACAGCGAGTGTTCTCCATAGGCGGCATCCCCCGACTCCGACCTCTGAATCTCTGTGCTGTGTTCCCAGTCTTAACCATGAGCTGGGTCCTCTTTGACACGCTTGTATGCAACAGTGAGACACCAGATTCAGTCACCCCATAGACAATTTGTGGATTTGCTTTCTTGTATTTCGCCTGCAGCTCATCTGACCCAGTCTGTTTCGTGTCCCTCCACACCAGCATCTTCGAAGCGTCAAACAGGATGTGTTCCATGCCAAACCAAGACGTCTTGCTGACCATCGTGTTGCTGCAAGCTTTCAAATAGTAGATTTTCTCCTGAAGAAATCGGAACACCATGGCAAGGTGCTCAGCCTTTCCAACATCGAATCCGTCTTCTAATTTGTCTGCAGGAGTCTCTGTGAAAGTCGTCACAAGCCTCTGGACCCTCTGTAAACTTTCCACACTGTCGCCAAAATTGACCATGCAAGACAGTGGTACAGAGAGGAAGAAACTCTCTATGTCTGAGGGATTTCGTAATGCAGCCTCAATCTCCAGCCTCTCTCTTTTGCTTTTGAGATACATGTAATAAGACATTTCTGGGGCCCTTTTCAGCTGTTCATTCAATGTAGAGACAGCTAAATGGTACCTCTGCAATGCAATTGGTCCTTCGTTGATGAGGCTTTGTTGGAAAGATGAATATAAAGAGGACTGCTGCTGTAATCCCACCTTCCCTTTAAAGAGTTCCCCATACAGAGTGGGATCGTACCACAGCAGACTCCTAAATGTAGATTGTCCACTCAAAAATCGCATCTTGTTATCTACAAATTGCCAGGCCTCCATCATTATCTGCAGTTCCAGGAAAGAATTCAACGCTTCGTACTTCAGTTCCATTGGTACAGGAGGACGGTCCAGATATCGCTCTAAAATCTGATCTCTTGAGACGATAGTTCTATTGACCTCAACATTCTGTTTTTCCTCAAAGTTTAAGATGAAGTACTGCATCATGACTTTGCATTCAGTTCGCAACGGGCAAAGTTCGGCCAAGGAAGTTACTTTGTCTCCATGCTTTAGTGCATTTGAGATATCAGCCACACTGAAGTTTCTATGAAAAGTCTTAGTGTTCACCCTTACAATGTGGCTTTTTGGCTTCTGGTTGGTGTTTTCTTTTGTTTTACAAAATTCGGAATTCTCTGGTTCTATTTCTGCAAGTGCTTTGAGCATGATCATGTTGTTTGCATCAATAGTGCAATTTGGCTGTCTTTGCTGTTCTCTTGAGGCATAATTTTCTGCAATTGTAATCCCATGGTTAATGTCAGGCACACTTGTGGAGATTTCTGCTTCAGTTGTTTTCTTGTCCATAGGAGTTTGAGTGGACTTTTCAGGGACTTCCAACATGGAAGTACTATCAGGGCTAATGCAAGGAATTCTGTAACAATTCGTTTTATTCCCTCTTGTTTTCTCCTTGTGTTCCTGTTCTTTACTATGAATCAGGTCATTGTCTGTGTTGATAATTGGAGTGCATATCTTTATTGGGAAAGGAATTGCATTAGGTCTCAGATTGCGCAACTCCACCCTGTCAAGGACAACCAGATGAACTGGTTTCTCCTTATGGTCATTGACATTATTCTGGATAGTTTCACAAATCTGTGGCAAATTCTTCTCATTTTCACAGAGTGTATCTGATGTTTTTGGCTCGGGTTTCCTAACTATGTACTCAAAATTTGTCAAGTAATCTCTTAATCTATTGATGAGTTTCACTTCCTTGGAGGGTGTGTCTTCTTGTTCCAGTGGGTTGCAGTAATGTGTTCTATCTGATGTGTCTGCTTTCTCTGTCTCCATTTGACCATACTTGTGCTGCAACACCCGAGCTATCTCTTCCTGTGGTTTGGGTGTGTTTGAATTTAACTCACTGCCACAAAGAATCTTGATGGCAGCATCTAAGGGAAACTCCATGTTCTCAGAAGCTGAAATGATCTCTTTAGCAGGCGCCATATCACTGTTGGCCTCTTCCACCTCTTTTCTAGAGTGTGTATGAGCTTGTAATGCCTTTTCTTTCAGCAGATCCACCTCATGTTTTTTAAACTCAGTTATTCCCTCATTGTCTTGACTTACAGCCACGATATTGGTGCATTTCGGTGGAGGTAATTTGTTCTGAAGGGAAGTGCAATTGCTCTGGGTTTCCTGAGATGTTTCTGTGTCATGTGGCTTGCCGTCGTTGCAAGTTCTGCTTTTAGATAGATCCTTTGCTTCCTCAATGTGTTGAATGTCTTCCACAAAGTTGCTCGCAGTGCTCCCAGAAGTAGATTTTGCAGCCTCTTCATTGACTATATCTATGGTCGACGAAGTTAAGGTTGTGTTAACAGCATCAGCTATCTGCTTTTCCTCGTTGATCTTTTCATTTCCATCTCTCATAGACATATTTGTTTCTAACTCTCTCGTTGGTGTCTTCAGATGTTTCTTCTCGAAACGATTACCTCTCAGATGTTTATTATCATCGGACGTTGGGCTGGAAGTAATATACTTTGCAGGAGCATTGCACACATTCCTTTGACTGTACATTCTGTTGTGATTGAATGTCCCCCAACGTTTTTTTCTCCTAAAATCTATTAACATCTTCAGGATAGTGCTTTTTTTTGATGTTATGGGAACTCGCGTTGAGGTCTTTAAGTCATCTGACACAGAAATTTTCTGAGCTGCAACCTTTGATTTAAATGTAAAACATGATTTGTGTTTGTTCTCTCTGGCATTTCTTGTGACCTTATTGGGGAAAAAGGTTTTGCGTTTCAAGTTTTTGTGGGAAACATTCAAACAGTCTTTTTCCCTCTGCATAAATGGCATCTGCATATGGCCTGTAATGGCTTTATGGGATGATCTTGATATTTCTGAGTATGGAATGTCAGTGGTGGATTTTTCAACAATCAATTTCTTCTTCACTCTTGAATGTTGATGATTTCTCATTATCCTCACTGAAGCATTTTCCTTCCCTTTGTATTTCTCTGCCATCATTTTGATTAATTTGGCATTGCGGGCATGTGCTCTGTTGAAGGTGGTGTAGTAGGTGGATGTTTTCAGAACACCGTCAATGGGTGTGTTTTCACTGATAATGCTGTTGTTGCTAAACTTTTCATTTTCCTGTACAGTTGGTGAGGCTTGAGTTCCTTGAGGACATTCTGACACTGAAAATCTCTTGGACAGAGAGGGGGATTCCGTGACAGCGGACAATTCTCTATCAGCATTTATTGTGATGCGAAGGTTACATCCCTCTCCGATGTCTACTTGGTTTGGGTTGCAGGACGGAAGGAGTGATTTATTGGTGTCCATAGGACTGTCTTTGCATTTTGGTTTAAGGTAATGTTTACCAGAAATTGAGCATGATCCATGCTGATTAGGTGAAAGAAAGAGCTCACTGAGTTGCAGCCTGTTATACAGGAAACTGTAGACTGTATCTTTGGCTTTTGAATCATCAGCCTGACATTCTTCAGTATTATCAGCTAAGTCACCACAGGTAGAAAATGTATTGGATTCATTTTGTTGATGTTGGCCAATTTCATAACATTCTCTGTCTTTCTGCAAAAGCCTTTCATGATTTTGCCTAGACATGACTCCAGGACAGAAGACCTTGACACTCATAACTTCCTCTGATGTTTCCGTACCACAAACCTCTTCACAAGCATCCATGATATCAGTATGGCTCTCATAAATGACTGGACACCTTGTTTCTGAGGGATTTTCGTTCACCATTGTGTCATCCACTGAACTTACAGCATTTGTTTTGTTTTTCTCTTCTAAGATTGGTTCACACTTCACATCTCTGCTCTGTCTGTTTCCCTCAGCGATTTCAGGTACAATGTTTAGATTTTTTTCATCTCTTATGGAATTTGGTTTGGAGCTTGCCTCTGTGTTCTGCTTGCTTGCATTAGAGTTTTCATTTAGAGCATCCTGAGGTTTTTCCTCTGTTGCTGAGTTAAGATTGGACCTCACCTCTGTTTCCTGCCGGCTTTCAGAGGTTGCAGTTTGGTTGACAGTCTGGGGAAGGAATGGAATCGGTGAGTCATTTTTCATTGCCATTTCATCTTGTGGTTCCACAGTAACTTTGTGCACATCCTCTTCCGTTTCTGTGAGACATGTAGTAGTGGATTCTGGGCTGCAAAGGTTCATGTCTTCTGGTTCCATATTGCCTGTGTTCCTCTCAAATTGAAGGGCCACAATTTCCTCCACAGCCCCACAGACAATTGATGGATTATGGGCTGAAATTTCTGGGATAGGTTTTGAACTCTGATCACCATTTGTGGTGTACTGGGGCTGATGATGTTGTCTCACCTGCTGCTGCAAGTATGCACCACTGTCCTCATGAGTCTTTTGAGGACTGTTGTACATCTCCACTGAGTCTGTGCTGGACAAGCATCTTTTTATACTTCCTGGTTTACATAGCCGCCCAGGGTCGACTGTGGCGACCTTGTCATTTTGATTGAGTAGACACCTGGACTTCTGAAAATAGTTTGCATAAAAATTGGTTCTCTCTAATAATGTATTTTTCTCATCAAATGACAGATGTTGTAGAGAACCAATTTTTGCCTTCCTCTCCTCTTTGGTCAGATGAAAATATGGAGAATACTTCTGGAACTTCATTTTAAGCATTCTAGACGATGGCTGATTCTCAGTTGTAGGTATCACAGAGGATGGAGCTGAAATATTCACCAAAGTAGCAGTAGAACAATCTATTGGTGTATCAGGCTGGCATGGTTTTGGATCATTCTTTTTTCCAGTTTCCCTGAGATTTTTCACCTGTTTTGGTACATTTTGGAGATTCTTATGCTCTGGCTTCACGGTCAATATGCAGACAGAGGTACTTGTTTGTTGACCGCTCTCTGACTCCATTGAAATCGATCTCTGCATATTGTTAGTTTCTCGTGCCGACAATCTGGGATCCTTAATCACACGTGAAGAATAAACTATAGTAGAGACTGGTTCCAATGCACCTGTTGCAGATGTAGACTGTCGCCATAAGTTATCCTGGTTCGTGGCCAGGGTGTTCGAAACTTGTTGACAAGACTGAACTTGGTTACCTAAGTGGGGTTTATTGTGGTCAAATTGAGCTGTTCCAGCATGGCTTGGGATCTGTAAATGTATAGGATCAGTAACCAGTCCATTGTCTTCCAAGAAGGTAATTGAACCAGTGAATGGTGGTGGTAAAGGAGGAGCCCAGGAACTAAAGGGTGGTGGGGGCTGGTCACAGGGACTAAAGGGTGATGGAGACGGTGTGGGTTGGACACAGGAACTAAAAGGTGGTAAAAGTTGGGCACAGGAACTAAAGGGTGATGGGGTCTGGACACAGGAACTAAAGGGTGATGGGGGCTGGACACAGGAACTAAAAGGTGATGGGGGCTGGACACAGGAACTAAAGGGTGATTTGGGCTGGACACAGGAACTAAAAGGTGATGGGGGCTGGACACAGGAACTAAAGGGTGATGCGGGCAGGACACAGGAACTAAAAGGAGTTGGAGGTTGGTCGCAGGGACTAATGGGCGCTGGGGACTGGTCGCAGGGACTAAAGGGCGGTGGGGGCTGGTCGCAGGAACTCAAGGGCGGTGGAGGTGGTGGGGGCTGGTCGCAGGGACTAATGTGTAGTGGAGGCGGTGGGGGTTGGTCACTTCCGTTGTGATACAATTGGTTTGCGATTGATGTAATGTTTTGGAAGTTCTGTTGATCACCTCTTTGGAATGGGGGGTTTGTTCCAAATCCCTGACATCTGTATCCAGGCAATGGACTTTCAGTTGTCCCAAAATGTTTGAATGTCACGGTCGCATTCTGACCTCTACCCACTCTTTGAGCCACGGTGCAGGTTTCCAAACATGCCGCTGAATCTGGGAAAGATGAAACAAAGCAATTATTAATACTACATAGGCTATAGTTTGCGTATATGAAATATAAAACATGGATCATCAGCTGATGATGAATATGCTGGAATAAATCTAGTCATTTAAACACAATCTGGTTATTGTAATTCCATACCCTTTGTTTTTGGCCCCAGTTTTACAGATGGAACTAGAGTGCTAGTCGGAGAAGAATTTACAGAAGGAACCAATGAAACCATAGCATATGGCAAACATTGCCTTGGTCTCTGTTTTAGCTCCTGGTTTTCGTTGTAGTCAAACAGGAACACCTGTAAACAGAGAATGTGTCAAGTCATGGTCATATGGTCACATATCAAGTCATGCCTCAGAGCAGCTCTCTCTAAAGGAGTGAACTTTCAAATATATTTATAAATTGTCTATACACATACAGAGTGTACAAAACATTAGGAACACCTGCTCTTTCCATGACATAGACCAACCAGGTGAATCCAGGTGAAAGTTATGATCCCTTATTGATTTCACCTGTTAAATCCACTTAAATTAGTGTAGATGAAGGGGAGGAGACAGGTTAAAGAAGGAGATAGTTGAGACTATGTATTGTGTGCCTTTCAGAGGGTGAATGGGCAAGACAAAAGATTTAAGTTCCTTTGAACAGGGTATGGTAGTAGGTGCCATGCGCACTGGTTTGAGTGTGTCAAGAACTGCAACGCTGCTGGGTTTTTAATGCTCAACAGTTCCTTGTGTATCAAGAATGATCCACCACCCAAAGGACATCATATATACATCATAACTCATATATATACATATTGGCCACTCCTACTCCTTCAATGGTTTTTCTTTATTTTTACTATTATCTACATTGTAGAATAATAGTGAAGACAACAGAACTATGGAATAACACATATCATGTAGTAACCAAAAAAGTGTTAAACAAATCAAAATATATTTTATATTTGAGATTCTTCAAAGAAGCCACCCTTTGCTTTGATGACAGTTTTGCAAACTCTTGGCATTCTCTCAACCAGCTTCATGAGGTAGTCACCTGGAATGTATTTCAATTAACAGGTGTGCCTTGTTAAAAGTTAATTTGTGGAATTTCTTTCCTACTTAATGCGTTTGAGCCATTCAGTTGTGTTGTGACAAGGTACGGATGGTATACAGAAGATAGCCCTATTTGGCAAAATACCAATTCCATATTATCTCAAGAACAGCTCAAATAAGCAAAGAGAAACAACAGTCCATCATTACTTTAAGACATGAAGGTCAGTCAATACGGAACATTTCAAAAACTCGAACGTTTCTTCAAGTGCTGTCGCAAAAACCATCAAGCGCTATGATGGAACTGGCTCTCATGAGGACCGCCACAGGAAAGGAAAACCCATAGTTACCTCTACTGCAGAGGATACGTTCATTAAAGTTACCAGCCTCAGAAATTGCAGCCCAAATAAATGCTTTGCTGGTGACATTGTCTGTGATTTATTTAGAATTCAAGGCACACTTAACCAGCATGGCTAGCACAGCATTCTGCAGTGATTGCCATCCCATCTGGTTTGCACCTAGTGGGACAATCATTTGTTTTTCAACAGGACTATGACCCAACACACCTCCAGGCTGTGTAAGAGCTGTTTGACCAAGAAGGAGAGTGCTGCATCAGATGACCTGGCCTCCACAATCACCCGACCTCAACCCAATTGAGATGGTTTCAATCAATCAAATACACGTGTTTAGCAGATGTTATTGCTAGTGTAGCTGTTTTGGGATGGTTTGGGATGAGTTGGACCGCAGATTGAAGGAAAAGCAGCCAACAAGTGCTCAGCATATATAGGAACTCCTTCAAGACTGTTTGAAAAGCAGTCCAGGTGAAGCTGGTTGAGAGAATGCCAAGAGTGTGCAAAGCTGTCATCAAGGCAAAGTGGCTACTTTGAAGAATCTAAAATATATTTAGATTTGTTTAACACTTTTTTTGGTTACTACATGATCCCATATGTGTTATTTCATAGTTTTGATGTCTTCACTATGATTCTACAATGTAGAAAATAGTAAGAAGAAAGAAAAAAACCTTTTCCAAACTTTTGACTGGCACTGTATATACAGTGGGGCAAAAAAGTTTAGTCAGCCACAAATTGTGCAAGTTCTCCCACTTAAAAAGATGAGAGGCCTGTAATTTCCATCATAGGTACACTTCAACTATGACAGACAAAATGAGAAGGAAAAAAATCCAGAAAATCACATTGTAGGATTTTTAATGAATTTATTTGCAAATTATGGTGGAAAATAAGTATTTGGTCACCTACAAACAAGCAAGATTTCTGGCTCTCACAGACCTGTAACTTCTTCTTTAAGAGGCTCCTCTGTACTCCACTCATTACCTGTATTAATGACACCTGTTTGAACTTGTTATCAGTATAAAAGACACCTGTCCACAACCTCAAACAGTCACACTCCAAACTCCACTATGGCCAAGACCAAAGAGCTGTCAAAGGACACCAGAAACAAAATTGTAGACCTGCACCAGGCTGGGAAGACTGAATCTGCAATAGGTAAGCAGCTTGGTTTGAAGAAATCAACTGTGGGAGCAATTATTAGGAAATGAAAGACATACAGTGCCTTGCGAAAGTATTCGGCCCCCTTGAACTTTGCGACCTTTTGCCACATTTCAGGCTTCAAACATAAAGATATAAAACTGTATTTTTTTGTGAAGAATCAACAACAAGTGGGACACAATCATGAAGTGGAATGACATTTATTGGATATTTCAAACTTTTTTAACAAATCAAAAACTGAAAAATTGGGCGTGCAAAATTATTCAGCCCCCTTAAGTTAATACTTTGTGGCGCCACCCTTTGCTGCGATTACAGCTGTAAGTCGCTTGGGGTATGTCTCTATCAGTTTTGCACATCGAGAGACTGACATTTTTTCCCATTCCTCCTTGCAAAACAGCTCGAGCTCAGTGAGGTTGGATGGAGAGCATTTGTGAACAGCAGTTTTCAGTTCTTTCCACAGATTCTCGATTGGATTCAGGTCTGGACTTTGACTTGGCCATTCTAACACCTGGATATGTTTATTTTTGAACCATTCCATTGTAGATTTTGCTTTATGTTTTGGATCATTGTCTTGTTGGAAGACAAATCTCCGTCCCAGTCTCAGGTCTTTTGCAGACTCCATCAGGTTTTCTTCCAGAATGGTCCTGTATTTGGCTCCATCCATCTTCCCATCAATTTTAACCATCTTCCCTGTCCCTGCTGAAGAAAAGCAGGCCCAAACCATGATGCTGCCACCACCATGTTTGACAGTGGGGATGGTGTGTTCAGCTGTGTTGCTTTTACGCCAAACATAACGTTTTGCATTGAAACCAAAATTGAACTTTTTGGCAACATCTGACCAGAGCACCTTCTTCCACATGTTTGGTGTGTCTCCCAGGTGGCTTGTGGCAAACTTTAAACGACACTTTTTATGGATATCTTTAAGAAATGGCTTTCTTCTTGCCACTCTTCCATAAAGGCCAGATTTGTGCAATATATGACTGATTGTTGTCCTATGGACAGAGTCTCCCACCTGAAGACTCTGACCAGAGATCCTCACTGAACTTCTGGAGAGAGTTTGCTGCACTGAAAGTAAAGGGGCTGAATAATTTTGCACGCCCAATTTTTCAGTTTTTGATTTGTTAAAAAAGTTTGAAATATCCAATAAATGTCGTTCCGCTTCATGATTGTGTCCCACTTGTTGTTGATTCTTCACAAAAAAATACAGTTTTATATCTTTATGTTTGAAGCCTGGAATGTGGCAAAAGTTCGCAAAGTTCAAGGGGGCCGAATACTTTCGCAAGGCACTGTACAAGACCACTGATAATCTCCCTCGATCTGGGGCTCCACGCAAGATCTCACCTCGTGGGGTCAAAATGATCACAAGAACGGTGAGCAAAAATCCCAGAACCACACAGGGGGACCTAGTGAATGACCTGCAGAGAGCTGGGACCAAAGTAACAAAGCAAGGGCATTGAAGATGAAACGTGGCTGGGTCTTTCAGCATGACAATGATCCCAAACACACCGCCCGGGCAACGAAGGAGTGGCTTCGTAAGAAGCATTTCAAGGTCCTGGAGTGGCCTAGCCAGTCTCCAGATCTCAACCCCATAGAAAATCTTTGGAGGGAGTTGAAAGTCTGTGTTGCCCAGCAACAGCCCCAAAACATCACTGCTCTACAGGAGATCTGCATGGAGGAATGGGCCAAAATACCAGCAAGTGTGTGAAAACCTTGTGAAGACTTAGAGAAAACATTTGACCTCTGTCATTGCCAACAAAGGGTATATAACAAAGTATTGAGATAAACTTTTGTTATTGATCAAATACTTATTTTCCACCATAATTTGCAAATAAATTAATTAAAAATCCTACAATGTGACTTTCTGGATTTTTTGTCTGTCATAGTTGAAGTGTACCTATGATGAAAATTACAGGCCTCTCTCATCTTTTTAAGTGGGAGAACTTGCACAATTGGTGGCTGACTAAATACTTTTTTGCCCCACTGTATGTGTATTTTTACACTATATGACCAAAAGTATGTGGACACCTGCTCCATCGAACATCTCATTCCAAAATCATGGGCATTAATATGGAGTTGGTCCTCCCTTTGCTCTATAACAGCCTCCACTCTTCTGGGAAGGCTTTCTACTAGATGTTGGAACATTGCTGCAGGGACTTGCTTCCATTCAGCCACAAGAGCATTAGTGAGGTCAGGCACTGGTGTTGGTTGATTAGGCCTGGCTCACAGTCAGCGTTCCAATTCCTCCCAAAGGTGTTCGATGGGGTTGAGGTCAGGGCTCTGTGCAGGCCAGTCAAGTTCTTCCACATCCATCTCGACAAACCATTTCTGTATGGACCTCGCTTTCTGCACGGGTCATTGTCATGCTGGAACAGGAAAGGGCCTTCTCCAAAAGCACATAATCATCTAGAATGTCATTGTATGCTGTAGCATTAACATTTCCTTTCACTGGAACTAAGGGGCCGAGCCTGAACCATGAAAAACAGCCCCAGACCATTATTCCTCCTCCACCAAACTTTACAGTTGGCACTATGTATTCGGGTAGGTAGCGTTCTCCTGGCATCCGCCAAACCCATATTCATCCGTCGGACTGCCAGATGGTGAAGCGTGATTCATCACTCCAAAGAATGTGTTTCCACTGCTCCAGAGTCCAATGGCAGGAAGCTTTACCCCACTCTGGCCGATGCTTGGCATTGCGCATGGTGATCTTAGGCTTATGTGCGGCTGCTCGGCCATGGAAACCCATTTCAGGAAGCGCCTGACGAACAGTTCTTGTGCTGACGTTGCTTCCAGAGGCAGTTTGGAACTCGGTATTCAGGGTTGCAATCGAGAACAGACTATTTTTATGCGCTTCACACATCAGCACTTAGCGGTCTTGTGTGGTCTACCACTTCGCGGCTGAGGCTGTTCTACTGCCAATGTTTGTCTATGGAGATTACTTGGCTGTGTATGTGATTTTATACAACTGTCAGCAACGGGTGTCGCTGAAATAGCCAAATCCACTAATTTGAAGGTGTGTCCACATACTTCTGAATGTATAGTGTATATTATATAAAAGATAGAGAATGACAGTGGGGAAAGATAGACAGAGGTTGTATCAAAGAGCAGCAAGTGGGATTTGAACTAATGCAGACACCGTAGATATGTATGCTGGAGGCTGCGGCATTACCACTAGACCAGCCAGGCCACTAAACTTACTGACGAGCTCAAAACTTGCTGAGACAAGCTGTCCCTCGGGACAGCGGGGTCTTTGGACACGTGACAATCGTAATTCACCGTTGGATCATGTGTGCTGTTCCTTCCATAACATGGAGGTACTTTTTTCACCTTGCCAAAGAGAACCTATGGGAAGAAAAGCAAAAACATATGTTTTACTTGCTTAATGAATAGAAATAATTTAAATTATCATATTGACGACTATTACCATCTAACCTTGAAAATGATGAGGATTTTTCCAGCAGGGGTGTTGCCGCTGATATTTTTCAGGGCCACATCAGCGTGCCTGTGCAAATAGACTCCATATGACGGGTTTCCCAGAGAGTGTTGATCTGTGTTCTCAACCTTCAGTCCGTGTTGATACATTTGCTTAGCTTTTTGGTCAGAGGTGACTAAAAAACAGAACCTCTCCTCCATTTCTCTGACGTGTCTATCCTTTAAACGCATTTCAGATCTGAGATAATAGGAACATGAAAGCAAATGACTGGTCAACAGGGTTAGATGTATCACACACTGTTCTGAAATTAAATATAACACCAACTCTACATATATTAGTGATTCCCTCATTAGGCAATTTAGAGATCCCGCAAAGTAGGCATAAAAAGATCATTGGTAAAACTAGGAAATTATGAATGTGCAATTTCCACACACAGGCATACTTCAACTTCAAAGAGAACACTCGATAGGGGATAACAACACCCTATTTACCTGATAGGGGATAACAACACCCTCTTTACCTGATAGGGGATAACAACACCCTCTTTACCTGATAGGGGATAACAACACCCTATTTACCTGATAGGGGATAACAACACCCTCTTTACCTGATAGGGGATAACAACACCCTCTTTACCTGATAGGGGATAACAACACCCTCTTTACCTGATAGGGGATAACAACACCCTATTTACCTGATAGGGGATAACAACACCCTCTTTACCTGATAGGGGATAACAACACCCTATTTACTCGATAGGGGATAACAACACCCTATTTACCTGATAGGGGATAACAACACCCTCTTTACCTGATAGGGGATAACAACACCCTCTTTACCTGATAGGGGATAACAACACCATCTTTACTTGATAGGGGATAACAACACCCTATTTACTTGATAGGGGATAACAACACCCTCTTTACCTGATAGGGGATAACAACACCCTATTTACTCGATAGGGGATAACAACACCCTCTTTACCCGATAGGGGATAACAACACCCTATTTACTCGATAGGGGATAACAACACCCTCTTTACCTGATAAGGGATAACAACACCCTATTTACTCGATAGGGGATAACAACACCCTCTTTACCTGATAGGGGATAACAACACCCTCTTTACCTGATAGGGGATAACAACACCCTATTTACCTGATAGGGGGATAACAACACCCTCTTTACCTGATAGGGGATAACAACACCCTATTTACTTGATAGGGGATAACAACACCCTATTTACTTGATAGGGGATAACAACACCCTCTTTACCTGATAGGGGATAACAACACCCTCTTTACCTGATAAGGGATAACAACACCCTATTTACTTGATAGGGGATAACAACACCCTCTACTTGATAGGGGATAACAACACCATCTTTACTTGATAGGGGATAACAACACCCTCTTTACCTGATAAGGGATAACAACACCCTCTTTACCTGATAAGGGATAACAACACCCTCTACTTGATAGGGGATAACAACACCATCTTTACCTGATAAGGGATAACAACACCCTCTACTTGATAGGGGATAACAACACCCTCTACTTGATAGGGGATAACAACACCCTCTACTTGATAGGGGATAACAACACCATCTTTACTTGATAGGGGATAACAAGACCCTCTTTACTTAATAGGGGATAACAACACCCTCTTTACTTAATAGGGGATAGCAACACCCTTTACTTGATAGGGGATAACAACACCCTCCACTTGATAGGGGATAACAACACCCTCTTTACATGATAGGGGATAACAACACCCTCTACTTGATAGGGGATAACAACACCCTCTACTTGATAGGGGATAACAACACCCTCTTTACGTGATAACAACACCCTCTTTAGAGGATGATAACAAAGCAATATAACAGGATATTAGATAGTCAGATGTTGCTGGAAACCATATGTTTGATACCATTCCATTGATTCCATTCCAGCCATTATTATGAGCCTTCCTCGCCTCAGCAGCTTCCACTGATGTGCATATTCATATCATGTTTCAGTACAGAGTTGTATATGCATATAGCACATGCATGCAGTTCTTGTGAAGATATGCACTAACGCCATTGAACAACATGTTGATTGTCACCTTTTTTCAAAGAACTCTCGCAGTAGCTCCTCGTTGTGTATTAGCGTGACATCATCCCACTGCCAGCTGAAGGATATCTCCTTGCCCATGTCCAATCGGGACTCATTCAGAGTTGTCTGTATCAGACTATAGTCCCTGCTCTCTTTGAGGCAGACATCCAAAAGAGCTAGTCAAAAAGAGATGCACACGGACAGGATACAATGTAATTCAACCATCAACATAAATACATGGCAAAACACTCTGAACTTTAATTCACAAATCAATAGTTTTAGCATTATTGTTATTGTTGATAATAAATTGAATTTATATCACACTTTTTCAAGTGCTAAAAGCATTGTAGAGCGTGGCACTGACTTTATGAGCTATCAGATTATATTATTCAGATTATATTGACATTGGTTCTGAATGTGATTATATGTTTCTCATACCTTTTCCATCTCCCCTCTTCCTCCTGGGAATGGTGAAATTCCTCAGGGTCAGAGCTCCTATTACCTGGGAAGACGTCAGGGTCGGAGCTCCTATTGCCTGGGAAGAGCTCACGGTCGGCGCTCCTATTACCTGGGAAGAGCTCACGGTCGGAGCTCCTATTACCTGGGAAGAGCTCACGGTCGGAGCTCCTATTGCCTGGGAAGAGCTCACGGTCGGAGCTCCTATTGCCTGGGAAGAGCTCACGGTCGGCGCTCCTATTGCCTGGGAAGAGCTCAGGGTAAGAGCTCCTATTGCCTGGGAAGAGCTTCGGGATGGAAGTGCCATCTCTCTCTTGCTACCGAGTGTCTCCATGGTGCTGGCCTAATCCAGAACATCACCCTGTTAAAAGTCCACACATCAGATCACAGCCAAGAGGACCGGACAACTTCTTCTTACTACAAAAACTGTTAAACACCATTTTGTATTTTCTCAATCTGGAATGCTGTCATGGCATGTTTTTGTATGAGGCACACTTCCCCATTTCTGAGTAACATGATAACTTGATTGTGCAAGCATTCAAAAAACTGCCAATTAGTATGTTGTTAAGTCAACCTTCTTCCCCATTTCCAAACAAAAATTGGTGCCAATGCTCAAGTATACTTACGGTTTGCATATCCAATCGTGTTCAGTGGTGGTATTTACCCTCATTCATCGAGATATAGTATACTGTATTGATTTACAAAGTACTGGATTCACAGCAGAATAACAAGGTGCCCAAAACGGCAACCTTATCTCTCAGATTGTTCGATGATCTAGCTTAGCTCACGGAAATCATTCGTTTTTCTTCCTTGTCGAGGGCAAAGTTACTGGCACATGCTTGAGCGGATCAGAATCTGAATGTAAATATGTGTAGTTCTCACCCGGTCTCAATAATGTCTACCCATTCCTGGAACATGTATGGTGTATCCAAAGTCACTGTGTTGTCTCAGTTGACCTTTAACCTTCCCTTCTGATAAGTCTCTCAGCCCCCATTTGCTTGTTTTAACATCATGTGACCCACGTGACCATATACAGACAAGTATTTGGAGCAAAACAGATTCAACTTGACAGATTCAACTTGAGGCCAAAGGTTGTACAACACTGTCTATAACTGTGGAAATAAGCCAAATTGGTTAATGCAGACAGATCGTAAACTACACTTACAGAAAAACCACATGACTTCACAAGTGGAAAATCACATGCTTTCACATGAAATTTCACACTTGAAGTCATGTGAAAACATGTGTTTTTGAAAAACTTCATATGATTTCACATGTTGCTTTACATGTTATCACATTACCTTCACATAAGATCCCACGAAAACATGTTTTTGGAACACTTTACGTGTTCACATGTGAAATTCATGTGGTTTTTCCGTAAAGTCAAATCAAAGGTTTGCTTCTATGTATTGAGCAACAAATCACCAAAATCTGCTCCAAAACCAAAATATCTCTGGAAATGGAACAGTGATATCGACCTGCGTGTGAGCCTCTGATGCAAGGAACCACTCAAAAACAGAAATCACAAAAAAAAGTGTGTTACCTTTTAATTAGATATTATAAACAAAGTAAACAATTCTTCAAAAAATATGAAGAAGTAGGTAATCCAGTCAAAACAGCCAATGCTAAAATGAAGAAGTAAGCAGTCTTTTTTTTTAACTGGAAATGTCGAAAGTGAGCTCAGCCTCACAGGACTGGTTCCATGTGTATGAAACAAGTACTGCACAGACTGTTCTTTGACAATCAGACGGCAAACAAGTTTGATGGCAAACAAGTTTAGCAGGTTTATTTATTTATTTATTTATTACACTTGTTCCTCCTGAATACTTTTCGACCATGAACTTTGAGGCATGCATTCCAACAGCTTCATCTATGAGGCTGGTTGAAACAGGCATGTTTCACCCAGACTACCTGCACTATCTTTATCGAGTCCTTTTTGCACTGATTCATCACATACACTGCTGTTACTGTTTATCTGCTGTTACTGTTTATCTGCTGTTACTATCATCTACTGCTGCTACTATTATCTCTGCCGTTGCCTAGTCACCTATTATGTTTATATCTACCTCAATTACCTCATACACCTGCACATCAACTCGGTACTGGTACCCCGTGTATATAGCCAAGTTATCGTTACTCATTGTGTATTTATTATAATTTTTCTATAATTTTTCTCTTCATTTTTGGGAAGGGCCGTTAGCATTTCACTGTTAGTCGACATCGATTGTACTTGTAACATGCTACGTAAACAACTTGATTTGAAATTACTTGGAAGGAAAAGGCACGACTCTCGCTTCACAATTAAAAACCTGATGTTTTATTTTCTAATTTGTGTTTTAAACATTTGTTTAATGTTTTAAACTTGAGTTAGAAAATAAAACATCACGTTTTGAGTGAGCGTTGTGCCTTTTCCTTCCAAATGCTGTAATTTTTGGTTGCACCTTGTCACATGTTGGTTAAGCACCTCTCCATAAATCATAAATCACCCCATCTCAAGACAAACTGTAAACCTGTACTTATACTGACTGCAGAGTGTGCATCAGTAAAACCTTGGTGTTTTTGTTAGACCATCATACATCATGTTTAATCTTTTAATGAAGATACACTAAAGATGAAAAAAAGCTAAACAAAATAAGCAGGAAATGACTGAAGCAGTGAATACATGCTGTTCTCTTACCATACTCAGAATTGTGGATAAAAATCTTCAAGCTTGTCTCAGATGCATTTGTCACTCAAATGTGAGTGTCATACAATTTGTACTTGCAATTTAAGGGGACACTCTGCAAAGGGTTACTGCAGGAGGAAATGGCTTGACCTCAAAGTCACATGCTCAGTTGCAAAGGCTCAGGAAGTCCCCGCCACTGCTACAGCTCACACCTCCTATAGCTGCATATATAGGTTCTTACCACAAAGACTAATATATTCTACTGAAAGACACCAAAATGAAGACATCATTTTCCAATCCTGTTCATATACAGCTGACAGATTTGGTTTTGACTGAATACACAATCAATTGCCCTTTAATTGTTGTTAAATAGCTGTTCATCGTTTTATAATAGTTCCCCTATATTGAACAACATGTTGAATCGTGGAAAATGTACTGATCTGAAGGATAAGCACTGCAGCACACTGACCTACACACATACACTAACATCATGGGTGGTATGCTAATTACAACAGCTATAATAGTCAACTACAGACAGTGTTGGCAAACTGCATGTAATTCAGCTAGTAATTTAACTACATTTTACAGTAGCTTGGTGTTAGTTGAACTCAATTCAAATGTTGGTAGTTTTTTCAGTAGTTCATTATTTTGTAGCCATGTAGCGGTGTAGCTGACTACTGGAACTACACACGACTGTTTTACCATGTAGCGGTGTAGCTAACTACAGGAACTACACTCTACTTTTATAGCTAAAATAAAATAATGGATGAAATAGGCAAGAATTGTCTTTATTTTTCGGCATCAGGCCTAATTCTCCCTTGAAAAATAGGTTATGCGTTTAAGCTAAATTGCACATTCTGCTAACATCTGATTCCAGAGTGATCTGTTCTTGAAATTTGTAGTCGATAACATATCAGGTTTAGATATGATAATTTTTTCACAAAGTAGTTTGGAGGTAGTGAACTACCTTTGCAAAGTAAGTTTAGTTAAATAAACTCTAGCTTTAGTGTAGCTTAAAGTCTTCCAGTGTGAAGTAATCGGTTGCTTGGTTAACTCTTTTTTCAGAGTAGCTTCCTCAACACTGACTAGAGATGGGCGTATGTGATATAATTATGGGCGCACAGTGATAAAAAGCACCAAAACTGAGGCCTCTCTTTATAGTGTGACCTTTTGTGTATTTACATGGTGGTTACAGGGCCTACAGAAAGGATTCACACCGCTTGACTTTGTCCACATTTTGTTGTGTTACAGACTGAATTTTAAAATGGATTCAATTGAGATTTTGTGTCACTGGCCTACACACAATATCCCCATAATGTCAAATTGGAATAATATTTTTAGAAATTGGTAAAAAAATGTCAAGCTGAAATGTCTTGAGTCAATAAGTATTCAACCCCTTTGTTACGGAAATCCTAAATAAATAAGTGTAAAAATGTGCTTTACAAGTCACATAATAAGTTTCATGGACTCACTCTGTGTGCATTAATAGTGTTTAACATGATTTTTTAATGGCTACCTCATCTCTCTACCCCTTTGCACCCTACACTTTATCTGTAAGGTCCCTCAGTCGAGCAGTACATTTCAAACACAGATTCAACAACAAAGAGCTTGGAGGTTTTCAAATGCCTCGCGTTGAAGGGCACCTATTGTTATAAATATGTATTTTTTAAGCAGATATTGAATATCCCTTTGAGCATGGTGAAGTTATTAATTACACTTATGATAGTGTATCAATACACCCAGTCACTACAAAGATACAGGTGTCCTTTCTAACTCAGTTGCCGGAGAGGAAGGAAACCTCTCAGGGATTTCACCATGAGGCCAGTGGTGACTATAAAACAGTTACAGAGTTTTCAATACTAACCTAAATGACAGAGTGAAAAGAATAAAAATATTCCAAAACATGCATCCTGTTTTCAATAAGGCACTAAATTAAAACTGCAAAAAATGTGACAAAGAAATTTACTTTATGTCCTGAATACAAAGCGTTATGTTAGGGACAAATCCAACACATCATTGAGTACCACTCTTGATATTTTCTAGCGTGGTGGTGGCTGCATCATGTTATGGGTATGCTTGTCATCTGCAAGGACTAGGGAGTTTTTGGGGGGATGAAAACAAACAGAATAAGCACAGGCAAAATCCTAGAAGAAAACTTGGTTCAGTCTGCTTTCCAACAAATACTGGAAGACAAATTCACCGTTCAGCAGGACAATAACCTAAAAGACAAGGCCAAATATACACTGGAGTTGCTTACCAAGACAACATTGAATGTTCCTGTATGACCCAGTTACAATTTTGATGTAAATCGGCTTGATAATCTATGGCATGACTTGAAAATGGCTGTCCAGCAAATCGACAACCAACTTGACAGAGCTTGAAGAATTTTTTTAAGAATAATGTGCAAATATTATACAATTGCAAAGCTCTTAGAGACTTACTCAGAAAAACTCACAGCTGTAATCGCTGACAAATGTGATTCTAACATGTATTGACTCAAGGTTGTGAATTCTTATGTAAATAAGATATTTATTTTTCAATAAATTAGCAAAAATTTCTCAAATCATATTTTGAGTTTGTTATTACGGGATATATTGTGTGTAGATGGGTGTGAGAAAACAGATTTAATCCATTTTGAATTTAGCCTGTAACAACAAAATAAGTCAAGGTCTTTGAATACTTTCTGAAGGCAGGTACATGTAATTAGTGTGGATAGGTACACATTAGTGTGGGTACTAGGTAGACCTATGGATTACCATGTAAATGGGTGGTTGACATAATGGCAAACACAATATAACTTAATTTAAAATGGTTACAATTGTGACATTACTAAAAGCTTTGTTTTTAAAAAATCTTGGAAGAGCTCATGAGTAAATTCATCCAGTGTTTGTGTTTTGTTCTCTCACAATTCTGAGCCAAATGTGCTAATTGTCCAATGTTGTGTCTGTCCCATGGAAGATTGTGGAACTTTGAAATTAAATTAACATAAATTAATAAAAACATGAATACAATTCCCTTCACCTACTCTTGTACTTATGACACAGAAGTCTCTTTCAAGAAACAATAGTTCCCAAGTCCATTTGTGATATTTCAAAAATTAAACTTTGTCCTCAAAACCAATGTCCAAATGGTGTGACACAATTCTGTGATCAAACAACGAGCCAGCATTTGAGCACCATTGGACAGGGAAAGGTTCTCTTGCAACGAGGAAGTACAGAAGACATTGCTGGAGCACATAGTTGGAACAGATTGGCAGCTTTGTTGTATGTTGTGTATTGTCCACGAGGTGAGGCCAAAAAATAAAAATTTAAAAAGGTGTTGTCTTGAACAAAATGTTAAGGCAGGTAACATGAGGCAGGTAACATGAGGCAGGTAACATGAGGCAGGTAACATCGTCATAATACACAATTAAACACATTGTTTTCTATCTAGATTTTTATCTGTGAATCTAATTCAAAATGTAATGGGGAAACACTTGGTTATGGTCATTAGATGAGGAAATTGTGTTTTTCAATGTAAATTCTAGAATATAATTACTGATTTAACAACAGAAGAAACTAATAATTAGTGAAAATAATATTTTTGTCTATTGGGGAATTAATAAACCTATATATTAGAATGAATTATAATGCCACACCAGAGGACAAATTCAAGGCTATAATGCATGACATGGTTAATTAAATCTGATTTTTTTTTCAATAAATCGAAGGTGGCCACATAACATTTTTAATTGTTTAGACAGTCTATTGCAACTATATGTTTTGTTTACATTAATTTTAGAAGACAGATTTTTTTCACTTTTGTTTTGGCCATATGGCAACTACTTAAATACACACAGTATTCACAACCCTTGACCTTTTCCACATTTTGTTGTGTTTAATGTGTTTAATTCCATTCGCTCAGTTCCAGCTGTTAATATGAGCCGTCCTCCCCTCAGCAGCCTCCACTGCTCTGTACCCCATACTTTATCTGTAAGGCCCCTAAGTGGAGCAGTGAATTTCAAACAGATGCAACCATAAAGTACAGGGAGGTTTTCCTAATGCCTCGCAAAGAAGGGCATCTATTTATTTATTTGTATTTATTTCACCTTTATTTAACTAGGCAAGTCAGTAAAGAACAAATACTTATTTACAATGGCGGCCTACCAAACCCTCCCCTAACCCGGAAGACGCTGGGCCAACTACACATGTGTGTAGTTTTATGTTATCACATGTTGCTTTACATGTTGCCTCATGTTATTACATTAACTTCACATGAAAGCATGTATTTTTGGAACAGTTCACACATGGCCAGGTGACATTCATGTGTTATTTCTGGAAGGGGCAGGTCAATCAGCTTCCAGCTACAATGTCTCAGAACCTACCTAGAGCTAGCCAAACTGGTTTAACTGCTCACCAGGTTGAGCTGGATTTTCCAGCAGGGTATGTTTTAGGGACATGTATTCCAAAGTGGTACCAAACTTAAAAATCGAGCACAGGAAACATACTTCACAACTGGATTAATCTGGTGAAAATTTTATTGAACACTAAAATAAAAGGATTGATGGTTAATACAACTGTAAAACATCCACATGTTCATCTATACCCTTCAAAGCAATACAACTGTTGCCATGAGAATCCGCTTCATTTTCCAAGACCGCATCATAACCAATGATGTATATAAACCCTGGATTGTTGACGCTATGTATCGGCCATATTGACACTCCCCAGTAGGCGCTGTCCTCCATAGGAATGAATGGAATTCTACAATATTTCAATGTTTCAAGGACAAAATTGCATGTATTTAAGTATTTTGTTGTTGTAGTGGGGACAGTAATATTAGTAATCTCAAAAAACTATACTTTAAGGAAAATGCTATATATTTTTTACTTTAAGTTTAGCTCACATTATATAATTTAAAAGTATGCATTAAGGTGTCTGTAATAGAATATATGTGGCAAAAACTAATGTAGATATTTATAAATTAATAGCTTCCAATGGTGGGGGAGTGCCAAGATGGAGGCACGGTGGCTTCAACATAACGCCCCTATCAGTCATGTAGTGTTTATATAAATCACTGATCATAACCCTTTGAAGACTGCATTCTCTTCAGCTTTACCCTCTCCCGGACCCTGCTACATGTAGAAGCTATTCAAAGACAAACATTTGAATCATTAGCATAAAAAAATTAAAAATATCATTAGATTGTCTATAGATCTTTTGGAGCATACTCACAGAGGCAGGGTAACTGTAAATAGGCATCACTGATCCGATCACTATTTCCTTTGGCTAAAGTATCTTGTCACCTTGGTACTAACTGCTTTGAAAGCGGTAGGAGATACAGGTCTCTGTCTCCCATCTGTCTAGCTGTAGGGATGTCTTTTGCTTATAGCAAACACAATTTGCTAAATTCTGTAGTAATGACAGACTCTCCCTGGGGCCAGTACAAATGACACTCTGGTGGCAAAGTGTTGGTAGTACATGTTCTAATTGATAACGAGGCTTCCACTGACAGTAGGCTATTTACAGTTGCACTTTACCATGTGTGTTCTGGGAAGACATCTTGTGAGTGCACAACATGTCGAACTTCAAGTTTTTTTTTATCCTACTTTTGAAATGTCCTCTTTGCATGCATGCAGTTTGGTTTCATATGAGCACCTTTATATCTTATCATATAGCACCATTTTTTATAGTAAATCCCCCCCCCCCCCTTTTCAGTTTAGGACCCAACTGTTGGCATGCATAAACTTTTTTTTAAAACGTGTTTTTTCTCAGATAGGTTTTTTCTAAACGTTGCAATCTTTTACAAACATTACAAGGCAATAAATGGATATTCATACGGTACCATACATGTAGAACATGAAGTATTACAGTACACAGGTTAAAGAAAGTTCTAGAATACTAAACAATTGCTTTCTTGTTTTGAGTCATATAATATTCTATAGGACACGCTAATGTTGTACATTACATTTATCCAAAGATACACTAAACATTTTTGCTTCACTATTTCGTTTTTTTATATCATTACCATAGACAGTTATATTTCGAAAAATCCCACTGCAGTAATGCCATGATAAACACAAAAGCCAAAAGAAACAAACCAACAAAGCTTCTTCAATAGCCAGACTTTTTCACAGCACGCTACCTACACAACAATAAATTAGAAACATATGTAAATACGCCATCACTTTTCCCAAGTGAAGCCGGGACTCCTTTTCTCTTCATTGTCACTACTGCCGTTAGGTGGTTATTAGTGTTTTGTGGAACTCAAGTACTAAGTAACCTATGCTTTTGAAATGATAATCTCCTAAACATGCTTGAACATCATTGGTGTTTTGTGCAATATAAATCTGTTGCAATAAACATATCCCTCTTATTTCTTTCACAAGATTGACAGGTAATCTTTTCCATTTGTTCTAAAAACGAATAAAAATGATAATCCTAATCAAAACAATACCACCAAATTGTAAAGAAGTTTTAAGGCTAAAAGGTTGTAAAACCTTTTGTTTGGATGATAACAGTCCAAATTGAATTCATTCAAGTGATTTATAAGAGACCAACTCAACCTTCAATGATGACCTTGCTTGCTCTTACAAAGATGTTTTGACCATTCAAACACCTGCCCAAGTCTAGTTGGATATCAGGCCGACACATGATCTAGTATGGCTTTCAGGCAAGCTACAAATACGGAATAGTCAATTAAATTCATTCTAAGCGTGTCTTTCTTGGATAATACCGGTACGTCACTGTATTTTCTGTGGAGTCAATTGTGAAATACAACGTCCTTAATAGATTGCAAAAATAATAATAATAATAACTACAGAAAGCATTACATAATATACCTGACAAATATAATGGAATAAAACAGTATAATATATCTTTCATCTTTAATTCCATAGAATTTCTCATTGACTTAATTTCATATATTTTTGTTTGGTAGAATAATAAGGAAGAAGAAACCTGTGTGCACGTAATCTAAAGTGCTTGTTTGATCATGTTGGGTTGATAGTTCCACCCACATGAAATGGTTCAGGGAAATTTTTGCAGCAAGATCTGGAGCATTTGTGGTTATGTCAAAACAACATATTTTTTTCTATAAGTGATTAGCTCCAAATGTACAACAATTGCATTGGAAATGATAACCTTTGCTGCGACCATAAGGAGCTGTAAATGAATTTAATTTTCTTATCATCACGACACCACTACAACTTGGATTTAATCCTTAAACTTGACAATCAAACAAGACAAGTTACACTCAAAGAAAGTTTGTCTTAACCATACGCCTACAGCAGTCAGAAAGGTATGGACATTTCATTTTGTATAATTTCACAAGAAAACAGAGAAAGCTCAAGTATATTTACTAAATTGTGAGAACTTTTGAGAATTGAAGGTAGATATCAACCCCATTGGACATTGCCATTGCTAGCTGCCCTTACTTTAACAACAACCCAATCCAAGTAGACAAAACAATGCTTTTACACTGTAAGACCTTATTGAAAAGGGGTCACAGTGGGTTCAGGTAAAACAAGACTAGGAGCAGAAGGGCGGGCTAATAACTTCATGGCCACTATCTGGGTCAGTTTATCTTTAAGTGCAGCTTTTTTTAGATTAAAATAGGCGATAGCATCTAGCAGAAGACTAGCCTCATGGTGTGGTAATTTAAGTGCATGATTGTCACATCAAAGTTAAACCAATGCATGGATCATGTGATCCCTCCATGTAAATTAAGTAATAAACAGCAGAGGGAAGTGCTGCTTTTTTATTTTTTTTTAAGTGCTTTCTTAGGGAGGCTTGTGTTTTAAAGAGCAAATAAACTGTGCATCCCCACTCATATTCTCTCTTCATCTCCAAGAGAGGAAAAAAAGCCAATGTTTATAGCCTAGGCCAAATTTTCTCTTACTTTGCCCCCAAAATACTGTGATCAGCCGTATAATCTCAAACACATCACGGGGCATCTGCACTCTAAAATGTAGATATAAATGAAAGCATATGGGAACAAATTTAATATATTCCACATTTTGATTAAGTATGAGAATCCAAACGAATGTTGTAGTAAAGTTGTGCTTCGAATTATTTTTCTATAATAAGTTGAAAAACTTTTAATGTTGGAATAGATGAATGCAATCATTCAAGTGGAATTTCCATACCACACATTAGATAACAGAAAAACAATGAATAACCAGACTATTCTTGCGCTTTTCATGCACTATGGTGCGGATTGCTACCACTAAGAATTTAAAATAAATAAATACTGGTCTTTAAGATATCAAAAATCAAAATATTAAAGTTTGGTTTTTAGAGACAACGATTTTTAACCTTGTCTTTTTTTGTTATTGACCGATCCCTTTTTCATAATATACAAAGTACCTCTTTCCTTGAGATTCAAGATTCAGTCCACTGCATTCATTTGAAACCACAATATGCCTTCACACAGACTGTGGAAACTTATGCGACAGTAGCATGATGCATTCTGACTTTTCTATTAGGTTGTTCTCTCCAATGGATCTTCCATGCAGGACAAAATGTAAAGAAAATGACATTTGTCCATTTAAGCTCTGCAGAAGAACCACTGTTTTATAGACTCTGTGCAATGGGGCATTGTTGCTAGGGAGTTGCAGCCAAAAGGAAAACAATGAAGAAATATGAACGCCTATTTCATACATCATTTATCACCAGATGCAAGGGAAACGTAAAATAGGAGTTTCAGCACAGAATGTTGGTTACAACTAGTACAAACAATTGTTAAGCCCTTACGAGTACTGCAAGATCATTTGTCTAGCAGACGTGTGAAGAGGTGTTCAGACCAATGAGGTGTATCCTATGTGGATTAGCTAGGTCATCAGCATATGATATTTCATATCACTGACCATATCAGCCCCATCACCATATCTGGCATTAAGTCTATGGAGCGGTTTCGTGGACACAGACCCTAAATGGTGAAAATTATGAATGGATTAAAAATAATAATAATAAAAATAATTTAAAAAAATTGATAGTTACATATCACAATATTATTTTTTGACAATATTATAGATATTTTTTGCTACTGTAGATAGCGCTAGTTGGCTGTACCTGCGCCAAAACTCTGGTATCTTTCCTCCTATAGCTTGTTCTCCATCTTCTTAAATACTGAGCCAACCTGTTTTCAGCCATTTTATTACCCTGACTGATCAAAACGTGTTTACTCATGACACTCTCTTGTCTCTCTGCAGCAGACATATGGTGAGCAATACATTTGGAACATCAAATCGCAATATCGAATCGCAATACATATAGAATCGTGAGAATCACAATACATATCGTATCGGCACCTAAGTATTGTGATAATATCGTGAGGTCCCTGGCAATTCCCAGACCTAGTAAAAACAATTATAATAAAAGCTCCAGAGGTCTAAAATGTGGAAACGATTTAGATGTGGAGGAAGACAGAATATCACCTGTCATTTAAAGATCTCCGAGGTACCTGTGACAAGGGATAAACTGTCTGCTGCCTAACTCATTATAAACTGGGTGGTTCGAGCCCTGAATGCTGATTGGCTGACAGCCATGGTATATCAGACCGTATACTACGGGTATGACAAAACATTTATTTTTACTGCTCTAATTAAGTTGGTAACCAGTTTATAATAGCAATAAGGCACCTCTGGGTTTTGTTGTATATGGCCAATATACCATGGCTATGGGCTGTGTCCAGGCACTCTGCGATCCGTCGTGCCTAAGAACAGCCCTTAGCCATGGTATATTTGCCATATACCACACCCCCTCGTGCCTTATTGCTTAATTAACACATAGGCAACAAAGCCTATATCAATAAAGATTATCTGTGTTAGGAGCTTTTCTCAACATGACTTGACACTAAAAATATTGTATAGCAGATCATCAAAAAATCCAAGTGAGAAATTTGGTTTTCACTTAAAATTAATTTGTTAATATGTTAATAAATGACAGTCAAATGCATTAAATAACTTTTAAAATACACAATGTGATAATGATAATTTTGGGGACACACAGACTAAGTTGCACCTGTTAGTAGTAAGGGTATCTGGGGTGTATTGATAGCTGCATGGGCTTGATCTCAATGTTTCAAGTATCATTGCAAGATTTGTGAAGGCATCAGAATTTTTACTGAAATTCTGGAACATGAGCAGTTTTAAGGCTACACCAAGACTCTGTTCCAAATGACAGTTTTCCCTTTATAGTGCACTACGTTTGACCAGATCCCTATGGGCCCTGGTCAAAAGTAGGGCATTATACAGGGAATAGGGTGCCATTTGGGATGCATCCCAAAAACATGGAATGAACATCTACTGTGCTCGGTGGTGCGATAAAAAGTAGATTGCATGAATAATAGCCTATCTTTCTGTCAAAGCTGTGTGTGAATGTATATGAGATGATGTACCACTACCGTTATAACTAAGAAATTACAGCATCACTGCTAATCAACAGTTTCTTGATTGACATCTCCCACTTTGTATATCATATCTAAGCCCATGAATCATATATTTCATATAGGCATTAGATGGTTATTTTGCAGACAGACATTGTTTAAAGATACATATTCTCATAGTAGTGTAGCATGGGTACCAGTCTGTTTGAGTTATCATTCCACTCTTTGCTATGTCATGTCATGTTTGGCATGACACAGAGTACATGGAGTGGAACGTTAGCAAAACAGGTTCTGGAGTTCAGGCTAGTGGTAGTGTGCATTTCTATCAAGTACTATTATTATTATTATATTATTTGGTTAGTGCCCAAACCACACGGATAACAATACCCCAAATCCTTCATCCTTGTTTATTCTATACTAAGATTAAATCCTCAATCATTAAATACTAACTACACAGAGCAAATGATTGTTGATGTTTAAACAACAATATCATGTCTAGCCTTCAGCTGTAAATCTTACAATACACCCCACTGCCAATGCTGGTGGGATACCGGAAGTTGTACACTATCATGTCTCACCCTGAGGTATATGGGGCTCACCTTTTTTCTTCTTCACTCAAACAAGCACATGCGCACACGCACGTACATTCACACACACACACTGCAATTCTTTAAATGGACAGTCGACCACAACGAAAAAAATGTCTACGCTTCATATAAATGACCTAGCTATATTATCATCTAGCATTTTGTATATTAGTTTTCATTGTGCAAGAATAGGCAAACCGTCCTCCTGCACCGATTTCAAAACGGATGCCATAATCTAAATATACGAATGAAACACAATAACCATGAAAAAATGTAAAAGTGCTAGTTGACAATAGTCATACAGTACAGTATTATAGAGGTACATTGAGAATACTTTTTCTTATAAACTAGGATATTGTCACGTTTACCTTTTCCCTTTTCCGTTTTAACCCACCATCACTAGAAACCTCTAACAACCACAGTATGCCATTGTCAATCCTCTTGGTCTTCACCGTCCTCGCGAGTCTCTGTCCTCTTCTCGTGACAGGTGAAAATTCGCCGCATTTCTCCCTCATACCTGATGAAATTCTCTCCAAATCTGGCCCAGGCTTTCATGGGGACTGTTATGGTGTTCCTGTATGGCTGTCGTACCTCGCTAATCTTCAAAAACACACCGTACCGGTTGGAACCAACGTCGAAATAAAACCTCTTATTGTCCACTCGAAAGGATTCTGCCTCGGGAAGCTCGGGGGATTCTTCGTGGTTCCTATTGCCTCTTCCACGCTCATCCGTGGCATCACCATCGCCGTAGTCTTCAATAAGCTGCGACAGGGCATCTCTGAATTCGATTAGCCCTTGAGCCGGCAACACTATGGTCTGCTCGATGCCCTGGCCGTAGTAACCCATGGTGCCATGTCCTCTGCTGACAGTCTGTCTGATGCGGAGGAACCTGCCTCGCTGGTTCTCTTTCAGATCCAGATAGTACTTTCTATTGTCTCTCTCAATGAATTCACTCTTCAGGACGCGATGAGTATGCTCCTCCGACACCGCAGAGCCGGTGGGAGATACTGATGCTGCGTGGTGGTGATCTTGCTGTCTTCTGCGGGAATCTTGGGGGCGGCCCTGGCCATTGCTCTGCTCTTCTGGCCGTGGTACCAGGCCACCTCGCAACCCAATGTGAGCGTAATAATCGATGAAGTCCCCCAGGCAATATCGTAGATCGGGTGCCATTGACATGGACAGCGTTAATTTGCTCTTCCTGATGTTATCATGGCGGCCTCTTCCAATCCAAACCTCTGCAATTTTTAGGAATCTGCCCCTTGCACTTTGTTTTACGTCCAAATAAAACCGTTTCTTCTGGATATCGACACGTTTAGAGGCAAGCTCCTGAATGTCTATGCCCTGCTGCTGTGTGCCAGGGTGAACATACTGTTGAGGATATGCGCCTCTCGTCATAGAATCTGATGTAATCCTTCCTCTGCCTCTTTCCATCCCTCTTGAACATGTATCAGCCATAATTATTTCGTTTCCACCACAGTTAGCACACGAAAATTTGCTTATCCATTAATAGCCAACATGCTGTCTTTCAGGTAACGTTAAGCATATTAATGTAGCTAGCTAGCCTGCCAGCTTGTGGCTATAGTAGCCTAACACGTTTGAAAAATGCCTCGAATGACGTAAAAATGGCAGATACTAGGCAGGAATCGTCAGCAGATCGAGTTTCTGTGTCCTGATTAAAGGTCAAGCGTAACGTTTGGTGCCGTTTCCATCGTAAACCTTGGCAAGCCGGGTTACCTAGCTACCCCTTTCCCTGCATCTGACACTTCTCCCCCGTCTGCTAAGAGGCTATGAAAGCTGCTAGCCTACTGAAATGAAAGGAGAAATCGTCCAATCCAGGGTCTCTTGCTTCCGTAGCAGCGGCTTGATGAGCCCAATGAACCCACCCACCAAGCACGGACCAACGCCAACGTCTTTTGGACGTCTTTTTTTGGTCCTGTCTGGATCAGCAATTTTTTGGTCTTTTTTTGGTGAGGTCAGGACCGGCCTTGGTTTCAACGTACGGACCACATTTGGCACACACCTAGACGTCTATAATTGGTTCAGATTTGGTCCAGTCGTGACCGGCCTTGATTTGGCCCAAACATGGATATCTATGATTGGTTCAGATTTGGTCGAGTCACTAAAGAAAAGTAGAGTATGGTACAGTACAGTATAATGTACTGTATTGTACCCTACTTTACTCTAATGTACTCTACTGAACTAAACTGTATTGTACTCTACTGAATAACACTCTACTGTCCTGTACCATTCTCTACTGTGCTGAACTGTGGCATATTGTACTGTGCTGTTCAAACTTGTGAAACATCCTAGACATCTATGATTAGTTCAGCTTTGGTCTGGTCAAATATGAACATGTTTGAGGGCAGAGCTCATTAGAATAATACCAAGCATGTTTTGCAAGTGATTATTTTTACATTTTGGTAATTCAGTAGACACTTATTTTCAACATCTGTAAATTATGTCCTTTCAACTTTCATTCAGAGCCAAAAATGAACCTGATTTCAACATCTGGAAAATACATATTTTCCAATCAAATCAAATGTTATTTGTCACATGCGCTGAATACAACAGGTGTAGACTTTACAGTGCAATACTTACTTACCAGCCATTTCCCAACAATGCAGAATAAAAAAATATGAAACATTTGCAAAATTTAAAAAAAGGAAATAGTAACACAATAAAATGACAATAACAAGGCTATATACAAGGACTACCGGTACCGAGTCGATGTGCAGGGGTACGAGGTAGTTGAGGTTATCTACATAATATGTACAGTACATGTTGGTAGGGGTAAAAGTGACTAGACAATCAGGGTAGATCATAAACAGTAGCAGCAGCATATGTGAAGAGTGTGAAAGTGTTTCTATGTGTGAGTGTATGTGTTGCATCAATATGCGCGTGTGTGTGTGTGTGTGTGTGTGTGTGTGTGTGTGTGTGTGTGTTGGAGTGTCAGTGTAGTATGTGTAAATGTGTGGGTAGAGTTGAGTGAGTGTGAATAGAGCCAGTGGAAGAGTCTGTGCAATAAAAAAATCAAATTTATTTGTCACATACACATGGTTAGCAGATGTTTATGCGAGTGTAGCGAAATGCTTGTGCTTCTAGTTCCGACAATGCAGTAATAACCAACGAGTAATCTAACCTAACAATTCCAAAACTACTACCTTATACACACACAACTGTAAAGGGACAAAGAATATGTACATAAAGATATATGAATGAGTACAGAACGGCATAGGCAAGATGCAGTAGATGGTATCGAGTACAGTATATACATATGAGATGAGTAATGTAGGGTATGTAAACAAAGTGACATAGTTTAAAGTGGCTAGTGATACATGTATTACATAAAGATGCAGTAGATGATATAGAGAACAGTATATACATATACATATGTGATCAGTAATGAAGGGTATGTAAACATATACACATATACACATATACATATATACATATATACACACACATACACTACCATTCAAAAGTTTTGGGTCACTTAGAAATGTCCTTGTTTTTGAAAGAAAAGCACATTTTTTGTCCATTAAAATAACATCAAATTGATCAGAAATACAGTGTAGACATTGTTCATGTTGTAAATGACTATTGTAGCTGGAAACAGATGATTTTTAATGGAATATCTACATAGGCGCACAGAGGCCCATTATCAGCAACCATCACTCTTGTGTTCCAATGGCATGTTGTGTTAGCTAATCCAAGTTAATCATTTTAAAAGGCTAATTGATCATTAGAAAACCCTTTTGCAATTATGTTAGCACAGCTGAAAACTGTTGTGCTAATTAAAGAAGCAATAAAACTGTCCAGCTTCATTAAATAGTACCCGCAAAACACCAATCTCTAAAGGCAACAGTGAAGAGACTCTGGGATGCTGGCCTTCTAGGGATGCTGGTCTTATATATATATATATATAGTAAAAATCAAAATCTAATCAAATTGTATTGTTCACATACACACATTCTGTCAACCAGCTCCATCTGGAAAGCTTTTCCAATAGTCTTGGAGCAGTTCCCAGCATTTGCTGAGCACTTGTTGGCTGCTTTTCCTTCACCCTGCAGTCCAACTCATCCCAAACCTTCAGGAAACAGCAGAGGGAGCACCCCCCCCCCCCCCCCCCCCCCCCCCCCCCCATCCACATCAACGGGACGGCAGTGGAATAGGTGGAAAGCTTCAAGTTCGTAGGCATACACATCACTGACAAACTGAAACGGTCCACCCACACAGACAGTGTGGTGAAGAAGGAACAAAAGCCCCTCTTCAACCTCAGGAGGCAGAAGAAATTGGTCTTGGCACCTAAAACCCTCACACACCTTTACAGATGTATAATTGAAAACATCCTGTCGGGCTGTATCACCGCCTGGTACGGCAACTGCACCGCCCGCAACCGCAGGGCTCTCCAGAGGGTGGTGCAGTCTGCCCAACGCATCACCGGCAAACAGACTGCCCTCCAGTACACATACAGCACCAAATGTCACAGGAAAGCCTCAAAGATCATCAAGGACAACAACCACCCGAGCCACTGCCTGTTCACCCCGCTATCATCCAGAAAGCAAGGTCAGTACAGGTGTATCAAAGCTGGGACCGAGAGACTGAAAAACAGCTTCTATCTCAAGGCCATCAGACTGTTAAAGAGCCATTAGAGGCTGCTGCCCTATATACATAGACTTGAAATCACTGGCCACTTTAGTAATGGAACACTAGTCACTTTAATAATGTTGCCATATTTTGCATTACTCATATGCATATACTGTATTCTATCCTATTCTACTTTATCTTAGTCTATGCCTCTCTGACATTGCTCATCCAAATATTGATATAGTCTTAATTCCATTCCTTTACTTTAGATTGTATGTATTGTTAAATATTACTTGTTAGATATTATTGCACTGTTGGACCTAGAAACACAAGCATTTTGCTACACCAGCAATAACATCTGTTAAACACGTGTATTTGATTGATTGAAAACATCTCAATTGGGTTGACGTCGGGTGATTGTGGAGGCCAGATCATCTCATGCAGCACTCCATCACTCTCCTTCTTGGTCAAATAGTCCTTACACAGCCTGGAGTTGTGTTGGGTCTTTGTTGTTTTGAAAAACAAATGATAGTGGGACTAAGCGTAAACCAGATGGGATGGCGTATCGCTGCAGAATGCTGTGGTAGTCATGCTGGTCAAGGGCGCCTTGAATTCTAAATAAAACACAGACAGTGTCACCAGCAAAGCACCCACACACCTCCTGCTCCATGCTTCGCGGTGGGAACCACACATGCGGAGATCATCCGTTTACCTACTCTGCGTCTCACACAGCGGTTGAACCATAAATCTCAAATTTGGACTGATCAGACCAAAAGACCGATTTCAACAGTCTAATGTCCATCACTCGTGTTTCTTGGCCCAAGCAAGTCTTCTTCTTACTGGTGTCCTGTAGTAGCAGTTTCTTTGCGGCAATTCGACCACGAGGGCCTGATTCACGCAGACTCCTCTGAACAGTTGATGGTGAGATGTGTCTGTTACTTGAACTCTGTGAAGCATTTATTTGATCTGCAATTTCTGAGGCTGGTAACTCTAATAAACTTATCCCCTGCAGAAGTAGTATCTCTGCGTCCTCCTTTCCTGTGGAAGTCCTCATGAGAGCCAGTTTCATCATAGCGGTTTATGTTTTTTGTGACCCACTTGAAGAAATGTTAAAAGTTCTTGACTGATTGACTGACCTTCATGTCTTAAAGTAATGATGGACTGTCGTTTCTCTTTGCTTATTTGAGCTGTTCTTGCCATAATATGGACTTGGTCTTTTACCAAATAGGGCTATCTCTGTATACAACCTTGTCAAAACACAATTTCATAGTTTTGATGTATTCACTATTATTCTACAATGTAGAAAATAGTAAAAATAAAGAAAAACCCTGGAATGAGTAGGTGTGTCCAAACTTTTAACTGGTACTGTATATATATGTTTTAAAAAAAGGGGGTCAATGCAAATAATCCGTTAGCCATTTGATTAAATATAAGCAGATTTATGGCTTGGGGGTAGAATCTGTTTAGGAGCCTATTGGTCCTGCTTGCTGTGCGGTAGCAGAGAGAACAGTATATGACTTGGGTGGCTGGAGTCTTTCACACCACCTGGTATTGAGGTTCTAGATTGCAGGGAGCTTGGTCCCAGTGATGTACTGGGCCACACACACTTCCCTCTGCAGCGCCTTACGGTCAGATTCCAAGCCGTTGCCATGCCAAGCAGTGACGCAGCCAGTCAAGATGCTCTCAATGGTGCAGCTGTAGAACTTGTGCTCCTTTCATTCAGAACCTAAAATGAACTTAACTTCAACGTCTGGAAAATACGTATTTTAGACGTTATTTTGCTTACTGGGCATCCAACTCTCCCTTCCTCTCCAGCGGCGAAATCCCACAGATAAAGCGACAGACAACCTAGTTTGAGATTAACAATTTTATTTGACACAGCAAGTTAATTTACTGCAAATAACTGCCTTTATGAAGTAGGATAGAATAGCTGCAATAACGTTATCCGTCACCATCGATATAGATGCTGCAACGTATAAAGGCCTACCAATTTTTTTTAACGTGAATCAGGGACAAACATGATCATTGATTGAGAAAATATCGTAATGGCTACCGGAATAAAGTGATGTTTAAACGCGTTATATGCTAAATGTTCCATCCAGTTTTTCCCCGCGACTTAAAAAAATAACATTCTGAATTCAACAACGCAACTGGTTTCGAACAGATGATAAAATAGGTAAGAGATAATCAACGATGTGTTCTATGGAAAATGCGCGTCATGGAACACACCATCCATAGAGTTGCATTATTTTCTAGCGAACGCATAGAGCCCCGGGTTGATTATTTATGCCAAGGCTATAATTTAACATATTTGCCGCATGAAATGTATTGATTTACTGGTAGAAATGTGTTCTGCATCCACTGAAGTAGCTAGCACGTTTACTAGATAGCTACAGTAGTTTCCGTGGTAACCAAACAAACAGACATGCTAGTTTATCTAACAAAACAATCAGTACTAACTTGCCATTATGACAAATCGAATCCATTTTATATTTAGCAGATGCTCTTATCCAGAGCGACTCGCAGTAGTGAGTGAATACAGCACCAGTCAAAAGTTTGGACACACCTACTCATTCAAGGGTTTTTCTTTATTTTTACTGTTTTCTACATTGTAGAATAAAACTATAAAAAAAACTATAAATAACACATATGGAATCATGTAGTAACTAAAAAAAAGTGTTAAACAAAGTAGCCACCCTTTGCTTTGACGACAGCTTTGCACACTCTTGGCATTCTCTTAACCAACTTCACCTGGAATGCTTTTCCAACAGTGTTGAAGGAGTTCCCACATATGCTGAGAACGTGTTGGCTGCTTTTCCTTCACTCTGTGGCCCAACTCAACCCAACTCATCCCAAAGCACCCCTACACCATCACAAATCCTCCTCCATGCTTCTCGGTGGGAACTACACATGCGGAGATCATCCATTCACCTACTCTGCATCTGGAACAAAAATGACAGATTTACACCTGTCTAATGTCCATTGCTCGTGTTTCTTGGGCCAAGCAAGTGTCTTCTTATTGGTGTCATTTAATGGGTCTGCAGGTAGCCTAGAGGTTAGTTACCGAAAGGTTGCTGGATCGAATCCCCGAGCTGACAACGTAAAAATCTGTCGTTCTGCTCCCGAACAAGGCAGTTAACCCACTGTTCCCCGGTAGGCCGTCATTGTAAATAAGAATTTGTACTGACTTGCCTAAAGTTAATAAAAAAAAAAAAATTGGTACACACACTTCACCACAGTATTCTCCACTCTATATAATAGATGTGATGTTGTTTATTTGATTCATTGCTAAAATAAAGGTTCAATAAAATAAGTAATAAACTTGAGTTCTTACCGATTAAAAAAAAAAAATCTTCTGACTGACTTCAAAGAGACCACATTCAAGTCCTTCATCCCCCACTTAGTCTGACTGCTGCTCTCTCTGGCTCCACAACAAATCCCCGCTCGGCCATCTAGAGGTGTGAATACCCAGCCAGCCTACAAGAAGAGGATGGTAAATGCTTTACAGCAGAAAGAGACTTGGGACCAGTAGCACAATCTTGTGTAGAGGGTGTTCTAAATAGTGTAATTGTAAATAGTGTGTACATTTATTTATTTATATATATATTTTTACTTTGTGTGTGGTTTGTGGTGTGTTCACTTATGACATTAAGTGTTGGCTGCTAACTTGGCCCTTAAATATTTCACTTCTGTGTTTGGAGACATTGGATCAGCATTCTTGTCGCGTCTCCTGTTAGTACATTTTATGTAGGGAAGCTAATGATCCATCATGTATGAAATTCCTGGGAGTGTGTAAACTTGTATTTTTTATTAGCATAGCATTTTAGTATGTTTTCTATAATTATGTTCTTGAAAATGTATCAATTTACCAATTCGGCCACTTGGGTACATTTGGGAAAATTGTGAAGAACACCTGGGTGACTTCATCCTAAATGCTGGAGACTCATATCTCTCTCACTAGCTTTAAGCACCAGCTGTCAGAGCAGCTCACAGATCACTGCACCTGTACATAGCCCATCTGTAACTAGCCCATCCAACTACCTCATCCCCATACTGTATTTATTTATTTTTTATCTTGCTCCTTTGCACCCCAGTATCTCTACTTGCACATTCATCTTCTGCACAGCTACTATTCCAGTGTTTAATTGCTATATTGTAGTCACTTTGCCACCATGGCCTATTTATTGTCTTACCTCCCTTATCCTACCTCATTTGCACATGCTGTATATAGACTTTCTACTGTATGTTTGTTTATTCCGTTTGTAACTCTGTGTTGTTGTATGTGTCAAACTGCTTTACTTTATCTTGGCCAGGTCGCAGTTGCAAATGAGAACTTGTTCTCAACTACCCTACCTGGTTAAATAAAGGTTAAATAAATGAACATAAAAAATGTCATGTAGCTTGCTCATTCTTGAAGTTATCAGTCTGAAAATGTGCACATACACTGTTGCCCTCTTGTGGACACCATGTAAACAGCTTCCTAGCTGAATGTGTGACCTTTCTCTTGCATTTCAAAGATAATGGTAGAACAAAAATAAAAATACAACTTTTCTTTGTATTTTCTTTTACCAGATCTAATCTACAATGTAGAAAATAGTAAAAATAAAGAAAAACCCTGGAATGAGTAGGTGTGTCCAAACGTTTGACTGGCACGGTATATTTTCATATTTGTTGTAATGGTCCCTGTGGGAATCAAACCTTCACCCCTGGTTTTGCAAGTGCCATGCGCTACCAACTGAGCCACATAATTCAACAATGCCAATAATGTTTTCAATTCGACTTCCGCTTTCAATAGCAGCACAAACATAGAACATGTAAGAATTAACTTTAGCCATTGAATTCTACCATGTAAATGTACCGTCTATTATAGTGAAATGATACATAACAACATTTATTTCAAGCAAGCAATAAGGAATGAGGGGGTGTGGTATATGGCCAATATACCACGGCTAAGGGCTGTTCTTAGTCAAATCAAATCTAATTTAATCTGTCACACGCGGCGAATACAACAGGTGAAATGCTTATTTACAAGGCCTTAACCAACAATGCAGTTAAGAAAATAAAAAAGTAAGAGATAAGAATAAGAAATGATTAAAGAGCAGCAGTAAATAACAACAGCAGGGCTATATACAGGGGGTACCGGTACAGAGTCAATGTGGAGGCTATATACAGGAGGTACCGGCACAGAGTCAATGTGGAGGCTATATACAGGGGGTACCGGCACAGAGTCAATGTGGAGACTATATACAGGGGGTACCGGTACAGAGTCAATGTGGAGGCTATACACAGGGGGTAGCGGTACAGAGTCAATGTGGAGACTATATACAGGGGGTACCGGTACAGAGTCAATGTGGAGGCTATATACAGGGGGTACCGGCACAGAGTCAATGTGGAGACTATATACAGGGGGTACCGGTACAGAGTCAATGTGGAGGCTATATACAGGGGGTAGCGGTACAGAGTCAATGTGGAGACTATATACAGGGGGTACCGGTACAGAGTCAATGTGGAGGCTATATACAGGGGGTAGCGGTACAGAGTCAGTATGCGGGGGCACCGGTGTCGAGGTAACTGAGGTAATATGTAGTTATTAAAGTGACTATGCATAGATAATAACAGAGAGTAGCAGCAGCATAGAAGGGGGGTAATGCAAATAGCCTGGGTAGCTATTTGATTAGCGATTCAGGAGTCTTATGGCTTGGGAGTAGAAGCTGTTTAGAAGCCTCTTGGACTTAGACTTGGCGCTCCGGTACCGCTTGCCGTGAGGTAGCAGAGAGAACAGTCTATGACCAGGATGGCTGGAGTCTTTGACAATTTTTAGGGCCTTCTTCGGACACCGCCTGGTATAGAGGTCCTGGATGGCAGGCAGCTTGGCCCCGGTGATGTACTGAGCCATATGCACTACCCTCTGCAATGCCTTGCGGTCGTTGGCCGAGCAGTTGCCATTCCAGGCAGTGATGCAACACGTCAGGATGCTCTCGATGGTACAGCTGTAAAACCTTTTGAGGATCTGAGGATCCATGCCAAATCTTTTCAGTCTTCTGAGGGGGAATGGGTTTTGTCATGCCCTCTTCACGACTGTCTTGGTGTGTTTGGACCATGTTAGTTTGTTGGTGATGTGGACGCCAAGGAACTTGAAGCTCTCAACCTGCTCCAATACAGCCCCGTCGATGAGAATGGGAGAGTGCTCGGTCATCCTTTTCCTGTAGTCTACAATCATCTCCTTTGTCTTGATCACGTTGAGGGAGAGGTTGTTGTCCTTGCACCACACGGTCAGGTCTCTGATCTCCTCCCTTTAGGCTGTCTCATCGTTGTTAGTGATCAGGCCTACCACTGTTGTGTCATCAGCAAACTTAATGATGGTGTTGGAGTCGTGCCTGGCCGTGTAGTCATGAGTGAACAGGGAGTACAGGAGGGGACTGAGCACGCACCCCTGAAGGGCCCCCGTGGTGAGGACCAGCATGGCGGATGTGTTGTTACCTACCCTTACCACCTGGGGTCGGCCCGTCAGGAAGTCCAGGATCCAGTTGCAGAGGGAGGTGTTTAGTCCTGAGCTGAGCTGTAGTCAATGAATAGCATTCTTACATAGGTGTTCCTTTTGTCCAGGTGGGAAAGGGCAGTGTGGAGTGCAATAGAGATTGCATCATCTGTGGATCTGTTGGTGTGGTATGCAAATTGGAGTGGGTCTAGGGTTTCTGAGATAATGGTGTTGATGTGAGCCATGACCAGCCTTTCAAACCATTTCATGGCTATAGACGTGAGTGATGCGGGTCGGTAATCATTTAGGCAGGTTACCTTAGTGTTGCTCACAATGCAACGCAGAGTGCCTGGATACATCCCATCACCGTGGTATATTGGCCATATACCACAAACCCCAGAGGTGCCTTATTGATATTATAAACTGGTTCCGGAAGTAATTAGTGCAGTAAAAGTAAATGTTTTGTTATACCCGTAGTATACGTTTTCATATACCACGGCTGTCAGCCAATCAGCATTCAGGGCTCGAACCACACAGTTTCTTATTAAGTGATAATGCCAGAGAAGCCGGTGTTTGGAGGACATATTGGCACAGGTGTTGTTAAATCCTCCAAACATCGGCTTCGATGGCATTATGACTTTTATACAATGGGTTACCAAAATATTCAAATATTGGTTGAAATGTTATTTTGATGAATTTATTCATAATATTTCTTCCTTCCACAAGATATAGTCCCGACACAAATCTAGGGATGCTACCCAAGCCGGCTGGTCGTTCGTTCTATCAGTTCAGTTGCTAGAGACGCGACCCATTTGTTCGTGCTAAATGTTCTTATCCTAATGTTCTTATCCCTTGCTTGATAGCTAGCCAACTCCGGCTAACTTACAGTCACATCAAAAAGTGCAGCCAGAATAACAGCAAAGTCGCCGCATTTGCATTTGTTTTAGCTGTTTCTAGTGACATTTATTTGGATACAGCCATAACAATGAGCTGAAGATGGGCAATCTTGCCTGGCACAGAAAATGTGCTCACTTGTCAGGACACTGTTGTTCAGAGGAGCGAAAAAAGACTGCACTTAGTTTCGTTTGACCTTTTTAAAATGTACATTTCTTTGTATATATCCATAAAAAGGATGCCAGCTGATTAATGATGTCGACTGGCTGAGAAAAGCTGCCTGCCTGTCTGTCTCGTCCCGACCCCCGACACGTTCATTACTATGGGAAAAGCTGGAGATCTAATTTGAATATTGAAACAATTTTGCAAATGTCAGAGACAGATAGCAATGTTTATACAAATCTCCGCTGTTGAAAACTAAATGTTAGTCTAAAAGAAATGTGAGATAATGACGCTTTTTATAGTGGAAATCAAGTTTATAAATTGCCTGGCTGGGCTGATGAGACAGTGGATTGCGCAGTCAGATGGAACAGAGTAAATAGGCATTTTAACGCCATAGATTTAGCCGGTGGTAACTTGTGGAATAGACGCCTGCTGGAATGTGGTTTTAACCAATCACCATTCAGAATTAGACCTACCCGTTGTATAATTAAGAAATAAGGCCCGATGGGGTTTGGTATATGGCCTGTATACCATGGCTAAGGGCTGTTCTTAGCCACAACGCCACACGAATGCATTATAAGCTGATTAGGTTCGAGCCCTGAATGCTGATTGGCTGACAGCCATGGTATATCAGACCGTATACCACGGGTATGACAGAACATTTATTTTTACTGCTCTAATTATGTTGGTAACCTGTTTATAATAGCAATACTACCGCAATATACCACAGCAATATTACCACAATATACCACAGCTAAGGGCTGTATCCAGGCTCTCTGCGTTGCGTCGTTTATAAGAACAGCCCTTAGCCATGGTATATTGGCCATATACAACAACCCCTTGGGCCTTATTGCTTAATTATAAACCAGTGGTTCTAGCCCTGAATGCTGATTGGCTGACAGCTGTGGTATATCATAACAATATACCACTGGTATGACAAAATCTGGATTTTTTTTTACTGCTCTAATTACGTTGGTAACTAGTTTTTAATAGCGATAAGGCACCTTGGGGGTTTGTGGTATATGTCCAATATAGGGAAAGGGGGATACCTATTCAGTTGTACAACTGAATTCATTCAACTGAAATGTCTCTTCTGCATTTAGCCCAACCCCCCTGAATCAGAGAGGTGCAGACGGCTGCCTTAATCGACATCCATGTATTTGTATGCTATAATTAAGCAATAAGGCCAGAGGGGGTGTGTTATATGGCCAATATACCACGGCTAAGGGCTGTCCATATGCACGACACAACGCAGAGGCCATATACCACAAACCCTGAGGTGCCTTATCGCTATTATAAACGGGTTACCAACAGTCTGTTATAAACTGGGAGGTTTGAGCCCTGAATGCTGAAAGGCTGACAGCCGTGGTATATCATACCGTATACCACTGGTAAGACAAAACATTTATTTGAGCTGCTCTATTTACGCTGGTAGCCAGTTTATAATAGCAATAACACATCTCAGGGGTTTGTGGTATATGGCCAGTATACCTCCACGTTACGTTGTGCCTAAGAAGAGCCCTTAGCTGTGGTATATTGGCCATATACCACACCCCCTCTTGCCTTATTGTTTAATTAATAATAGTTTGAACCCTGAATGCTGAATAGCTGAACGCCGTGGTATATTTAAGCAATAAGGTTCGAGGGGGTATGGTATATTGGCAATATACCACAAACCCCTGACATGCCTTATTGCTATTATAAACTGGCTACTAATGTAATTAGAGCAGTTAAAATAAATGTTTTGTCATAACTATGGTATATGGTCTGATATACCACGGCTGTCAGCCAATCAGCATTCAGGGCTCAAACCATCCAGTTTATAATTTGTAATAATAACGAAATGAATGTTGTCTTAACATACATCCTTAAAATAAACCATTAAATCATTATTTATTCATCAGGTTAGATATTTTTTTTTTTACCGAAATTTGGAACTGTTTAATGACGCTGTTAAAACGCTCAGAAAGGGGTTAGGATATGATGACTGATATATGACTGCGATTTTGTTTCACAAGTGCAGCTAAATGTAGGATCATATTATTATTATTCGTTGGCGACTGTAACCAAAATACTAATACAAATAGGTGCTGTAATGTTACGTAGATGCAACTCATCTTCCAAAACAGTACGTGGCAGCAACTCTCGAGTATATTGAATAAAACATGACTACAAATCAAGAAGAAGAAGAATACGGCGGGAGTTGTTAGCATGTTTGGCAGCTAACGTTAACTACGCGTTAGATACTAGCTAGCAAAGAATAGACGTGAACCATCTCTGGAGATAGCTAATCACCGTGAGTGAGTATGGAAACACATGAACGTAGACAACCATAGCTATCTAGCTAATGCAGCCAGCATAGCACATGACGAGTAAACAGTCAAGCAAGTCAACTACAACGTTTGTTTGCGTTGAATTCAGCAAACTAGCACGGATTCTTGACATGAACCCTTAATGTGACATTAGAGAACGTTAGCCAGCCAGACAGACACAGACAGCCACCTAGCTGACAAATTGGCAGCTGTTGGATTAACGATGGAAAGTTGGAAATATCTGCTATGAGAGGTATCAGCGCATGCACATGTGTTTTAGCCAATGCTAAACAATTTCAGACTGATATGCAAACGTTAGCCTATAATAAAGATGGAAACACGACACTAGCCATGAAAACAGCTGTCATTGTAAAGCGATTTATTTTACACTAGCAACATATTTTGCTGTGTATTTGGCTTGCTAAGGAATACAATCTGATTTTTAAACTGTATTTGCAAAAGAGGAAAATGTTGGAAACAAGGAAGGACTCATGCCACAGTGTTTTATTCTACACTGTAGATGCTGTAACTATTATTAACGCTTATAAAACTCTTTCCCTCTGACAGATTCAAACATGACGGACAGGAATTTACCTGAGTGGATGTCGAAGATAGAAACTACTGAAAAAGATGCACTTAAACAGGTAATTGAAGTTGAGTAAACAGTACTCACATGTATGGTCCAAGATAGTGAACGACGAAACTGATATGGTTAGTAAGCCAGAAGTAGTTCCTGGTTCGTTAACAGATGGAAATATCACCAGCACAGTGTGTAGACAATCCCAGTAGTACAGGCCTACTGGCCTCCAAATGCCTGCCAACAGCTGTCTGAGGTTGGCTATCAAGGTGTGGTTAATTTTCAATTCAGTGAGACTCTCTAATTTGCTTATGTTTACCTATCCACCTGAGCTGTGCAGGGTCATATGCAAATAAAACCATCGCACTGTTTCTCTCAACCCATTTCAATATTCAGTATTGTTAGTGCATGTGATATTTCCTTTGACCACCATTGTTAATTAGTTATAGTTAGAACATTTTAATTAATACCGACTTGAGTTTAATTCAACCAGTTTATTGATACACCATGCGTTGTATAGAGGTCTATGAGACGAGTCCTGCATCATGCTGTCACTCTTCAACATTTGCATAGGTGATGTATGTACTGGAAATGTAAATTTCTGTACATGGAGTAAGAACACATGTGCACGATGGACAATAGTGAATGGCCTTTCATTTGCATATTTCCTTAGACACAGAGCAAACCCAATATGCCCAGTTCTGTGGAGAATGGCTCGTAATATAGTCTCTCTGTGGGGGTAATAAGTAACACTTTTGTTTTTCTCAACAGGTTCAAACAGGACTCTATAAAAGAAATGTCATAGAGGATGACCTTCCTTATCTAGAGTTCACTGGCACAGTCATATTCAGCCAGGAGAAAAATGACTGCTCTTTTCTGTCAGACGAGTTAAGGTAAATCAAGACTATCACCATTCTGAGTCTCATAGTACATTCAGTGTACATGTAATAACACAGAGATTGAGTAGTCAGTCAAGTCAGTTGTACAGTGGTAAGCAGGTAGGCCTAGCATGTGGAGTCATAGGTTTAGTGTGCTGTGGCTTTATTCACCACTTTGAGTAGTTGCTTACCTCTTTCCTCAGAATGCATCACGTCTCTGAAGGCGTATCTATAATCTGGAACTCGTTGTCGGTTCGTCTTGATTGTAAAAATGTGTTCACCGCTGTAAAATAAATGTCTGAATCCAAATTTTGGGGCAAACAACATCTCAAAAGTGTTACAACTGCATTGTACCTTAATTATAGTGGGCAATAATTGTTTTTTTACTTGGATTTTGCACCTCATTTATACATCAGTCCCTCTCTTGTTTTTTTCTTCTTCGTAGGTCTAGTCTTTCACCTGGCTCTGCTGTGGGGTTTGACATAGAATGGCCTCCTTCGTTCACCAAAGGCCAGAAGAAGAAAGTTGCCTTGGTCCAGCTGTGTGCTTCTGTGGAGAAGTGTTACCTTTTTCACCTCTCCCCCATGTCAAGTAAAGTTCACAGGGGAAATGTCTCGAACATTGACTTATCATTCTATGAATCATTTTCTGCTTATCTGATTATGTTATGCCTATAGTTTATCGGTATTTCGACACATCATAAACACGTTTAGACCTGTTCTGCAATGGTTTTCTGTATTGCATATCTCTGACTTCTTGCAGGATTTCCAACTGGCTTGAAGATATTTTTGGAGGATGAGACAATCCGAAAAGTTGGAGTAGGCATCGAAGGAGACATGTGGAAGCTACTCTCTGACTTTGATGTCAAACTGAAGAATTTTGTGGAGCTTGGAGATTTGGCAAATGGAAGAGTAAGATCACAGAATTGTACCCTCATTTTACAGCAATTACACAACTACCAATGTGTTTACTCATGGGCTAATGTATCAAACACTTCCACTTGTTGGTGTGGAACCATATAGTCAAGTCCTAAACAAAATGTCAAGTTAAAAAGGTATCGTTCCAACTACAGCAAAAATACTGGCCTTCTCGAACATTTCACCCAAAATGCATCTGCTAACATGCTATGAGGAATAGCAATAGGACTGTTTGATTGCTCTAAAGCTACTTGCAGTATTATATCCTCACTGACTAGAATTCTTTGTGATTTCCAGCTGCGATGCGGTGAGAGGTGGAGTCTGGATGGGCTCGTCAAGCACCTGTTCAAGAAGAGGCTGTTCAAACAGCAGGATGTGCGCTGTAGCAATTGGGATGACTTTGAACTCTCCCAGGAACAGAAAAGATACGCAGCTACAGATGCTTATGTGAGTGGGGGAAAACCTGTATCATATTGTGTAATTGGAAGAATAGAGAACTGGTTTTGTGGGAGAGTTGTGCGAGAGATTCTGTATTGGTTTATCAGCCATGTTTTTATTTGTTGTTGTTTTTGTCTTGCCTAGGCTGGCCTGATCATTCACAACAAACTGAATACTATGGACCCTGGTGAGTATTGTGTAGATTTCTTTGATGTGTCATACATGTGTTATGTTTCTCAAATCCCAGTTATTTTATTGGTTTCCTTCATTAAAACCCCCTAAGGTCCATGTCCACACCCCCGCGGAAATACAATTAGAAAAATGTTTAAAAAAATAATAAAATAAAAAAATCCCAATGGAAATCTGTCACTTTAAGATATCTGCGTCTCAATCCACCGGTTCCGCCTGTGTCGCTCTTCTGCATTTGTGGTGACAGGTGACTGGTGTTAGAACGATGTTTATCAGACCGTGAGACATCCTGAAAATTCTCACAAAATTGTTGGTAGCGTCTGAACGGTTTGGCCTACAAACTATTATGACCCCTCTATGAAAAGACGAGAATCTCATGAACTCTGTCTTGTGCTCTACAACCTCCACAAGTGTCAGGAGACTTGTCTGAAGTCAGTACAGCCAATCTGCCTTCTGTCTGTATTGTCCATGCTGTTTGGGTTAACCCTTTGTGCAAAGGTGAGATTCTCACAAACATGTACAGTACCATTCAAAAGTTTGGACACATTATTCATTCCAAGGTTTTTCTTTATTTTTATACACATACTAAGCAGCACATGTTATAGACAGAAGCGTGCACATGGCATACCAATCCGAACTTGTCTCTTGGTATGTCCAGCCCATCCATTATCTCAGCCAGTCATGGCTAGCTTGAAGGTTCCTGTCTGTTTCTCTGACTAAACAAACTAGGCTCGTAATTGAACAATTGTATTGATATTTACAGATGGTATGCACGTTTGTTATTAAGGCACAGGAAAGTTCTCATGTTCCAGAAGGCATTTCTGCAAAAAAAAATCATGTTGATAAAAATGTACGTTCAAATGCCTCTCCTGTGAATTAGTGACGCGCGACATATAACTAGTTTCCTCAAATGAGTCAGATCTTTTCTTAAATATAGGAGAGACACTACAGAACACACTTCCTTTTGTTTTATTTGGGGGGGGTCTATCTGTTCCATGTAGTGAATAAGCTAATAGCAGTAAGGACCCCCCCCCCCCCCCCAATAATGATTTATTATAAATAGGGGTCTTAAAAGGATAGATTGTCTTTGGTATGACCTTCATAAAATAATTCTGTATAGTTAGTAGACCCCCCCCTTCCCCGACTTAGACTCTGGTTGGTTAATAGCAGTATTTTTAAACAAAATATATGTCTCTTTGTGCTCCAATAAAGGAGTGAATTCTCAGTCTGGCCTCAAGGACAAGCTGTCTCAAATGGCCAATGAAATTGAGGAATTAGCTGGCAGCATCCCAGAAGAAGTCAATGACATCCAGAGGTCCAGTATACAGACATTACTATTCCAACATCAAGATTGTTGTTCACTTTTTTGTCTGATTCATAAGTACAGTACAGACAAGGTCAGAAATGTAACCAGTCTCAAATGTATGTATTTATTTATTTTCTTTTGTCATTGTAGCGTTGCAACGCTAGTGGAGGACCTGTATGTTAGTCTCACTGCTCTGAGAGATTTGCTGTCAAAGAACAATACCTCAGCTTCTACCATAGATCCAGAACCTTTGTCTCACGACCTCCCAGAGAACAAGCCCCTCAGTCCTGACGGAACAGACACAACCAATGGAACACAGATGGATCAAGGCTCACCCAGAGAAGATGAGGACCTCAATCACTCTAACATAGATCTCTTTAAGGTTCCTGAACCCATGGAAGAGGCCAGCAAACCCATAGACTATCAAGGAGACTGCATCATGTCCCTGGATATCTCAGAGTATGAGCTTCAAATGCTGGAGAGGCAAGCTAAGCAGGAGGATCTGGAGGAGCAGTCCACTTTGGAGTTCCAGGTGAAGAGCAAATCTATTTAGCCTGATCCCAGACCTGTTTGTGCTGTAATGCTAATTTCTATGGTCATGGTCACGCCAATAACCAATAAGACGGGACTAACAGATCTGGAACCAGGCCATATCCATTTGTTTTAATGTGGAGGATTCTACATTAGAAGTCATTGTTTAGGAAACAAGCTAAGGATAGAGAGTCCTTTGTTGACCTCTGTTCATTTTGCATTATGCCACCTTCATGCAAATGTCGTAAAAGTTTGTTGGCAGCCATTTATTGTTCCACTGGTGTGGGCTAGAACAACTAATATATTTAGCCCTTATTCAATAGGGATGGAAGTTTGAACAACTGGTAGTATTTGTGTCACTGGTTTCAATAGAATGTCTTAAGTCTGCATATCATAATATGGCCGGTGTCAGTAAACGTCAGGGGGAAAAACGTAAATAAATTGTTGCCAGCAGCACAGTTAGTCACCAACACTATGGATGACATAAAAACATCCTAACCAGCTTGGCTATGGCGAGTAAAATGGTCAGAGTGAGCTGTTCTCTCATGTGTCTTGAAGTAGCTACCAACTCTCTGAGTTTACTAGTGCCCAGGGCGCACTCTGGCACTCCAGATTGAATTTACGAATACACCCGTAATATAAACCAGCCTTTAGTCTTAATCTTTGGTTGTTTAGTACATGCCCTCACACGTGAATCCTTAAAGTGATGGGTTTAAGAGTGTGTGAACTATGATGAATGAGTGTAGACCAGGGTTTGAGTGTGTGAACAATACTGAATGAGTGTAGACCAGGGTTTGAGTGTGTGAACTATACTGAATGAGGGTAGACCAGGGTTTGAGTGTGTGAACTATACTGAATGAGTGTAGACCAGGGTTTAAGAGTGTGAACTATGCTGAATGAGTGTAGACCAGGGTTTAAGAGTGTGTGAACTATGCTGAATGAGTGTAGACCAGGGTTTAAGAGTGTGTGAACTATGCTGAATGAGTGTAGACCAGGGTTTAAGAGTGTGTGAACTATGCTGAATGAGTGTAGACCAGGGTTTAATAGAGTGTAAACTATGCTGAATGAGTGTAGACCAGGGTTTAAGAGTGTGTGAACTATGCTGAATGAGTGTAGACCAGGGGTTAAGAGTGTGTGAACTATACTGAATGAGTGTAGACCAGGGGTTAAGAGTGTGTGAACTATACTGAATGAGTGTAGACCAGGGTTTAAGAGTGTGTGAACTATGCTGAATGAGTGTAGACCAGGGGTTAAGAGTGTGTGAACTATACTGAATGAGTGTAGACCAGGGGTTAAGAGTGTGTGAACTATACTGAATGAGTGTCGACCAGGGTTTAAGAGTGTTTGAACTATGCTGAATGAGTGTAGACCAGGGGTTAAGAGTGTGTGAACTATACTGAATGAGTGTCGACCAGGGGTTAAGGGTGTGTGAACTATGCTGAATGAGTGTCGACCAGAGGTTAAGAGTGTGTGAACTATGCTGCATGAGTGTCGACCAGGGTTTCCCAAACTCAGTCCTCTGGACCCCAAGTGGTGCATGTTTTAGTTTTTGACTTAGCAAAACAAGAAAACAAAAAAACATTCAAGGGCCATTTTCTCAAAAGTGAGGTTACAAGTTTATCAACTTTCAAAGCAGGATTACTTTCCTGTTGTTCAACTCTAGTGTGTGATATACCATTTTCTAGCTCTGAGTCTCTACTTTTATCCAATGTGAAAAAAACACAATTTCAAATGTTGCTACATAAGATCGAGCTGAGCAGTCACATATAATAATATATTTAGCAGGTGCTTTTATCCAAAGCGACTTAGTCATTCTTGCATACATTTTACGTACGGGTGGTGCCGGGAATCAAACCCACTATCCTGCCGTTGTAAGTAGGGCTGTGGCGATACAAGTATCGCAATATTTCTTCCATAGCAACACTACAAACAAGTAGACCAAACTCTTTTGGTCCTTTAAAAACCTGCTGTATGTAAAATATTGTGTGCTATAGCTTGGGAAATAAATTGGACAGGATGACAACACAATGATGTTTGTTTCCAACGTCAGGACTGTTTTCCTAAAGAAGTTGCATCCGCTTCGTGTTTTGTTTCCTTGCCACGATACTAAGGAGTATGGTGATACTGGTGTCGTCCCGGCACAAGTTGCAAGAGCCTTGCTCTAACAATTGAGCTACAGTAGACCTCAGACCTGAAGTTGATTGGTGAAGATAATGAATCTTCACCAATCAACTTCACCCACCATATTAGGTTCTTAATGCTTTGCTCTTTTCTCTTTTCTATTGAAGGAGAAAAATGCACTGGATGACTCTGCAGACCTTTTGTACGAAGTGGAGCTGGAGAGCGAGATGCTACAGGTAATAGTCTAGATGTCAGAGAGAACGATGGATTTCCCCTCTTACGATACATTATCCTTACAGATGTTATCCAAACCTCTCTCTCATCAGTCAGTATGCCCATTCTCAATAAGCCAGTTTTACACATTCAAGCACATCTGAGGTGTGGATTTCTCTCATTAACCTTCTTATAGCAGGCCTGGGTCAAAATATATCAAAAATGTGAGTTTATTAGTTTGATTTGTATAAAATATGTCAAAACCGTGAGTTTCTTAGCCTGATTTTTTTATCAAATATGTCAAACCCATGAGTTTCTTAGCCTGATTTTTTTATAAAATATGTCAAACCCATGAGTTTGTTAGCTTGGTTTTTTGTTTGCCTTGTACAATTGAACCAATGGATGTATTTCTGTTCTGCTTGAATTTAACTAGGTAAGTTATTGAACATATTATATTTTACAATAACTACCTGACAATAGATTAGTCCCGAAAGTACGAGCTCCAAACTAAATCAAGTACGTATTATATTTTCAAGTGTACAAAAGTATATGTGACATAAGCATTTGCCCCAGGTCTGCTATTGGTTAAGAACCAGTGCCTTGTGTGATGATGTGGTTTGGGATGTTTCTCACCTCAGTGTGTGGAGGAAGTGGAGAGGTTGACTCAACAGAAACAACCCCAACCTGAGGAAATGCCCTCTGGCCCTGGCAATGAGGAGGATGACATAGAGGAGCTGGAGGAAGAAGAAGAATTTGGTACTGATGGAGCTATTTCTTAGCTGTTTTAGGTTTCAAAGATTGTTGTGGAGAAATACTAATGGACTGACTGACAAATAGACAGCCTTATTAGAATGTATTGTGTGTAAAAGGAGGATGCTCTCAGTCTACTGTGTGTTGATTGAAGTAGAGTGATGGTACATTTTAATCAAAGGAGCTAATAATAGCTATCATTTTCTGCTGTAGGCAGTGGTAAAAGTGGTGAGCCTTTACACGAATCCCATGACCTATATAGCCAGCATTATAATTAAATCATGCTCTACTCTGTTAAAAATCAATACCAACACAGAAACCTATTCAAAATCACACGTCAAGATAGATTTAAGCAATAAGGCCCAACCGGGTGTGGTATATGGCCAATATACCACGGCTAAGGACTGTTCTTACGTACGACGCAACGCGGAGTGCCTGGACACAGCCCTTAGCCGTGGCATATTGGCTATATACCACAAACTACTTATTAATCCAATTCCCTCTAGGAGTTTGGCTCGTTGCCAACAGCAGGGTTTTAGAATAGCAGTTTAGGATCTCCAGCTTTGTGTACTTGGGCAGATGTTAACCTCCAGTGTCAAATGTACTCAGGCAGATGTGAGTGTATTTCTGTGTCAGTCTATTGAGGCCTCTTTCCCGCTCTCCACATGCAGATCCATCTCTTCCAGAGCCACTCCCTGAACAAATCAAATGTCTAAAGATGTATTTTGGACATAGTCGCTTCAAGCCGTAAGTCACCCCCCCCCCCCATATGTTCATATTATAATTTCTCCTTTCTGTCATTTGTTCATGAAAGACAAATCCCCTCTGTTTCAGAGTACAATGGAAAGTAATTCACTCTGTTCTGAAGGAGAGGCGAGATAACCTTGTTGTCATGGCAACAGGTAAGTTCCACCCCCCCCCCCCCACTCGCCATCGTGTTAAGTTAATTATGATTGACTAGGTCATCACGGTAATATGAGCATCCATATGGATGGCATCGTATAGTTCCAATAATAAAGTTTAGTTCGTAAATGAATATTCCCCGACGATGTACATAAAAAATAAAAAATGATTGGGCTTTCATCCTTTTGTTCAAATCTGATGTATTTGCACTTATACTACCGCTATTGCACTGCCACCTAGTGGATGGTTTCTTTATGACTCTGAAATCTCTATGCACATTCCTCAATGCACATGATTTAATCAGACCTGTATGACAAGTAGTGTAAGTTAGTTCTGCTGCGGGATATTCAAGGGTACTACAAATACATTTGTAGTTAGAGTCACACAAAAAACTCACAAAAGCTCTGAGGAAGGTTGTGTGGTCGATCCGTAAAGCTTAATAAAGAACAGTGTTTCTTAGTTTTAATCATTTTATTCAACTGCTACTGTGCACCTGCAAAAAAGATAGCTCAGATGTGCGAGTGACTTTTTGAATTATAGTTACAGATGACAACATCCTTTAATTAGTATGTGACAGAAACAGGCTGAATGAGTATAGTCACGAACCGGCTCGTAACAGAAAGGGAGACAACGCAGAGATCAAGGGATAACAAAAAAATATATTTCTTAACTAAAGTAAACTATATTTGAATTAACAATGGTGTGTAGTTGCGTGCAAAGATGGTAATAATATGGAGCCAAAATAAACAAACCACAAAATGCCACAACCAAACCAACATACATTGTGTTTGCATGGAGAGAGTCTCCTCAATGAATGGGGGGGAAAGGTGTATTTATCCCCAGGACACACCTGGGCTTGGGTGTGTTTCGCTGACGACCCTCCCGGCTCCGCCTACCAACTTCATATTAAGGAAAACAAGAGCAAAGAGAAAGAAATTCTGTAGACAGAGTGGGAGGGTCATCACAGTATAGTTTAGGAAAATATGCTATCACTTATTCAACTAACCATTTTCTGTAATGGAACATCTTGGGTTAGTAGGTGAGATATGCAACGTGATGTAAAATCAATGAGGATGTCAGCCATTGGTATTCTACTAGCTAAACTGAAGTCTATGTCTATGTCTCCCTGAAGGGTATGGGAAAAGCCTGTGCTTCCAGTTTCCCCCAGTGTACTGTGTTGGCGTCAGCATTGTTATCTGTCCTCTCATCGCTCTCATGGAGGACCAAGTGCTCCAGCTCGAGTGAGTAGCATCATTTTAGCACCAGTAACCTTTTAATAATACCATACCTACCAATGTCATCTTCTACTTTTAACATATTTTGATTGTCATACGCCATTAATAGAAATAATCACATGAGTTTGATTGCTTGTTTTTCCCCATATATATTGAATAATGTGAAAATGACATGTTTTTGCAGGAATAGAAGTATCTGGTAAGCATTAGAGCTCATCCATGTTGATATTCTTCTGAGTGAAACAACATGTCGTTTTGGTTTATAGGTGACACCTAGTCAGCCAGGGGTTGCGTTCAGCAGAACATAATGTTGTGCAACGTGCAGATAGAAAAACAGCATGTAGAACAAACACCCCTCTAACATGTAGAATAAGGAACCATGTTGGCTCTGTTCATGATATTTCTATCTGCAACGTTCCACAAGCTGAACCCTTTCCAGGTGGGATCATGGTGATGTTCCCCTGCAACAACGTAACATTTTCTATTTATTTTCCAGAATGTCCAACATTCCAGCTTGTTTTCTTGGCTCTGCTCAGACCAAAAATGTTTTAGCCGGCTTGAAACAGTAAGCTCCTTTTCAAAAAAAAATAAATCATGTGATACGTGCCTAAAGGGACGTTTACTTGCACCCTCTCCTCTGTTCTGTCATGATGTGTAATATACTCATTTACACTTTTTACAGTCAAGGGGCATTGTAGCCTGAGTGCTGGTCTGTTTGTGCTATCATGTCAACTCCTTGTCATGCCAGTGACAATGAGCAATGAAGTTGGCCAGAGCAAACAGATCTGGGACCAGGCTACCAATGTCATAAGTCAGCTCCCAGGCACACAATGTACCGAGTTTACTAGCTGTATGGACTGTAAAATTGATCAATTAAAGTGGCAATATGTAACTTCTTGGGTGACTCAAATTCACATAGAAATGTAAGTTATAGATCTATCATTCTACTTGAAAGCAAATGTAAGATGTTGTAAGGTAAGGTTGTAAGATATGTTCTAGGTGCACTATTTCTATGCTTCCAGTTCTTAAGTTTTGTTTTTGCCTCTTTTTGTACACCAGCTGAAACAACCATATGTTTGGTTATTAAATATATTTCAGTGGTTTGGACGGTACAATGATAGTATAGACTATCTTATTTTGTCACAAACTGAAATGAGGCAAACTTAGTTTTAGCAACCAGGAAATAGCGGTGTGATTTCTGCATAGTGTTACTTTAAGACTAAACAACATCTAGCAGGACTGTGGAACTGGAAAGCCTGAGTTTTGCACCCCTGTTATAAGTAAAGCCTGCTTATGTACCAACTAGGCAGAAAATAACATGACCTTATTCTGTCTTTAGGGGGCAATACAGAGTTGTATACATGACCCCAGAATACTGCTCAGGCAATGTATCTCTACTCGAACAGCTTGATAGAAGTATAGGTGAGTGAACTCTAGGTCCCAATTCATGACTTTCTTTTAAATATATCTCCATATACATTTATACAGATATATCCCATTGTCTTTTTATACATTTAACAGTGAGAATATAGTTGGTGTAGGAACTGTTTCCCAAAAACATCTTTAGAACAAAGATTATCTTAAGTTCATTGGTAGGCAATGGACAAACAATAATTTAACTCTAAAGATGATCTTTATGTTTTGGGGAAAAATAACTATTTTGGGCTGAGTTATCTCTGCATTCTGCTGTGCTTGTCCTGCAGGAATCTCTTTGATAGCGGTGGATGAGGCTCATTGTATCTCTGAGTGGGGCCATGACTTCAGAGGTGCATACAGGAGTCTGGGAAACCTGAAAAGAAGTCTACCTAACGTAAGAATATTAGTCTCTCATTGCATACATCATTTGGTGATGCCAAAGAAAAATGTCCATCCTGAATGGACAATAAAGTTTTATTCTATTCTATCAGACCGCCATCATCTTAAACAATATATTATCAATTAGATCCTCCGTCATAATTCTTATGTAGTCATGTCATAATGAGGACATAACAGATGTTGCATAACAGGTCAGCTACATAATTCTATGTATCATGGACAGTTGGCAAACGCTGACATCCTTCTTATGTGCAGGACTTACGATGGTGTCCAGTGAAGTTTTACCAGGATTGTGAATGACTGTGTTTGTTGCGTGTTCAGTTTCCCATTGACTGTGTTCCGTGTTCAGGTTCCCATTGACTGTGTTCCGTGTTCAGGTTCCCATTGACTGTGTTTCAGGTTCCCATTGACTGTGTTGCGTGTTCAGGTTCCCATTGACTGTGTTGCGTGTTCAGGTTCCCATTGACTGTGTTGCGTGTTCAGTTTCCCATTGACTGTGTTCCGTGTTCAGGTTCCCATTGACTGTGTTGCGTGTTCAGGTTCCCATTGACTGTGTTGCGTGTTCAGGTTCCCATTGACTGTGTTCCGTGTTCAGGTTCCCATTGACTGTGTTCAGGTTCCCATTGACTGTGTTCCGTGTTCAGGTTCCCATTGACTGTGTTCCGTGTTCAGGTTCCCATTGACTGTGTTCCGTGTTCAGGTTCCCATTGACTGTGTTCCGTGTTCAGGTTCCCATCGTGGCGCTGACTGCCACTGCAAGCCCATCCATCAGGGAGGACATAGTGAAGAGTCTGAACCTGGAGCAACCCATCGTCACCTGCACCTCCTTCGACCGGCCCAACCTCTACCTGGACGTCAAACGCAAGTCTGGGGGCGTGTTTCAGGACCTGAATGGCTTCCTGAAGAAGACCACTCGGTAGGCCTATATATTAATTGCTTATAGGTCAACATATATTTAGGTCCATATACTGAATGAAGGTTAATAAAATATTTCAGTAGACCTAGTTATATGATGTTGGTTTTTAATACAGTATATGTCATGTATAAATGCTTTTGGGAATATTGGTGAATATGGAGCCAGCTTTTATCATAGTAATGATATTAATATCCATGTTTTATTTGTATAGGAAAAGATGACATCGAATGTCTTTGAGCAGATGCAGGATATAAAAATGTATTCGGTAGATGATACTCGGCACAATCCTCCCACAACGCTTCGACCAATTAGATCAAAATTGCTTTTTTTTTGTGTCTCATTTGCTGTCGGCTATTTCAGGGGGGATTATGAGTTTGAAGGGTCCTCTATTGTGTACTGCCCCTCGAGGAAAGAGGCTGAGCGTGTGACTTCCACCCTGACCTCGCTGGGTGTCACGTGTGGTGTATACCATGCTGGTCTGGGCATCAAGCAGAGGAGGGAGACCCAGCATCGCTTCATGAGGGACGAAATCCAGGTGTGCTTTTAAATCTTTAAGAAACAAAATATATTTAAAATGAAATCCAGGTGGGTTAGATGTATTGCTATACTGTGTAGAGATTGATAGTAGCAAAATATATTCCACATTTAGTTTAATTAGTCTCTTCTTTCCAAATATAAATCAGTTTGTGGTTCTTTGCAAATTCTATACAGGCACGAAAACACATTAAAACATTGTCCACCTCTGTATGCAAGCATACTTATATGTTTTTGTTAATTGTTTTCAGTGTATTGTGGCTACAGTTGCTTTTGGAATGGGGATCAATAAGGCCGACATCAGGAAGGTGATCCATTATGGAGCCCCTAAGGAGATGGAATCTTACTACCAGGAGATTGGACGTGCTGGGAGAGACGGACTTCCAAGTGCCTGCCACGTCCTGTGGGCACCAGCAGATCTAAAATTAAACAGGTCACTCTTTTTTGTGATTATGTTATGAGAATGTAAAAAAAAATATATATATATATATAAGTTCATAAATGGTAGACAAGACAGTTATAATAAATAAATAATACTGTCTTGGCATGAAGCCTTCAGAGTTCAGATTAGTGAAACCCAGACCTGAACTGAGTCTTTTGTTGTTGTTCTATACAGGTTTCTCATCAACCAGGTAGCAAACAACAAATTCCGGGGCTACAAGCTCAAAATGATGGGCAAAATGGACTTGTATCTCAACTCATCCAAGTGCAGAAGGAAGTAAGTATTGTTCCTGCTCAGTCTTGTTCCTGCTCAGTCTTGTTCCTGCTCAGTCTTGTTCCTGCTCAGTCTTGTTCCTGCTCAGTCTTGTTCCTGCTCAGTCTTGTTCCTGCTCAGTCTTGTTCCTGCTCAGTCTTGTTCCGTAATGAGTGACACATGTTTTAGGTACATATAGTATATTGTGTCAATAGCTACCTGTATTCAAAGTATTGCTTCACATTTCATTTCTCTTTAGGCTGATCCTCTCCCACTTTGAAGACAAACAGCTTCGAAAGGTGACCTCGGGCATCATGGGAACTGACCAGTGCTGTGACAACTGCCGATCTGGGTGGGTGTTTTGTTCTATTCTGTTCTATGTAAAATAACATCCACGTGTTATTTTAGCTTCACATGACATGCACTGTCTACTGTGTTCTGTTTCCACCATCTTTGGGTTCTTTTAGACCAGGGCTGCCCAATCCTTTTCCTGGAGATCTACTGTCCTGTAGGTTTTCACTCCAACCCTCTTCCTGGAGATCTATTGTCCTGTAGGTTTTCACTCCAACCCTCTTCCTGGAGATCTACTGTCCTGTAGGTTTTCACTCCAACCCTCTTCCTGGAGATCTACTGTCCTGTAGGTTTTCACTCCAACCCTCTTCCTGGAGATCTACTGTCCTGTGGGTTTTCACTCCAACCCTCTTCCCGGAGATCTACTGTCCTGTGGGTTTTCACTCCAACCCTCTTCCCGGAGATCTACTGTCCTGTGGGTTTTCACTCCAACCCTCTTCCTGGAGATCTACTGTCCTGTGGGTTTTCACTCCAACCCTCTTCCCGGAGATCTACTGTCCTGTGGGTTTTCACTCCAACCCTCTTCCTGGAGATCTACTGTCCTGTGGGTTTTCACTCCAACCCTCTTCCCGGAGATCTACTGTCCTGTGGGTTTTCACTCCAACCCTCTTCCCGGAGATCTACTGTCCTGTGGGATTTCAGTCCAACCCTAATTTAACACACCTGATTCTACTAATTAGCTGCTCAACAAGACCTTAACTAGCTGAATCAGATATGCTAAATTAGTGTTGGACTGAAAACCTACAGGACAGTAGATCTCCAGGAAGAGGGTTGGGCAGCCCTGTTTAAGATCATCCATTGGGAATGTGTGTGTTTTCAGGGCGGTGAACAGAGTCGGTGTAAATGACACAGTGGACGGTGGGCGTCAGGATTACGGTGTGTTGGCATTCCAGCTGATGGGAGCCGTCAGTGCTATGGGGGAGCGATTCGGCTCCTCAGCCCCCATCCTGTTCCTCCGTGGATCAGTGAGTTTGAGAGTTTTGGGCTGGGTCATGTTCATTAGGGCATACTGGAACAAAACAGAAAAATGAAAAGTATTGTGTCCAGGTTGTCCCACTCTGTTTCCGTTAGTCTACTAGGTGCCTAATGAACTTGACCTTGTTCTTCTTCTTCCAGTACTCTCAAAGGGTTCCTGAGAAGTACCGGTGCCACCCTCTGTTTGGAGCTGGGAAGAGTGTCTCTGAGCCCTGCTGGAAAGCCCTGGCACGGGAGCTGGTGATTGAGGAATACCTGAAGGAAGCCACCGGCACTAGCAAGTTCTGTGTCCTCTGTAAAATCACCCCCAAGGTACGACATAACATATCACAACAACACAACATATATCACAACCATAATATATTACAACATAACACTACATACAGTGCATTCGGAAAGTATTCAGATCCCTTCCCCTTTTCCATATTTTGTTACATTACAGCCTTATTCCAAAATGGATTAAAACATATTTTTCTCTCAATCTACACACAATACCCCATTTGACAGTGAAAACAGGTTTTTAGACATTTTTGCAAATAAAAAAACAGATACCTTATTTACGTGACTGATGACCCTTTGCTATGAGACTCTAAATTGAGCTCAGGTGCATCCTGTTTCCATTGATCATCCTTGAGATGTTTCTACAACTTGATTGGAGTCCAGCTGTGGTAAATTCAATTGATTGGACATGATTTGGAAAGGCACACACCTGTCTTTATAAAGTTCCCACAGTTGACAGTGCATGTCAGAGCAAAAACCAAGCCGTGAGGTCGAAGGAATTGTCCGTAGAGCTCTGAGACAGGATTGTATCGAGGCACAAATCTGGGGAAGGGTACCAAAAAAGGTCTACAACATTGAAGGTCCCCAAGAACACAGTGGCCTCCATATTTTTTTAAATAGAATAAGTTTGGAACCACCAAGACTCTTCCTAGAGCTGACAGCCCTGCCAAACTGAGCAATCGGGGGAGAAGGGCCTTGGTCAGGGAGGTGACCAAGAACCCGATGGTCACTCTAACAGAGCTCTAGAGGTCCTCTGTGATGGGAGAACCTTCCAGAAGGGCAACCATCTCTGCAGCATTCCACCAATCAGGCCTTTATGGAAGAGAGGCCAGACGGCAGCCACTCCTCAGTAAAAGGCACATGACAGCCCGCTTGGAGTTTGCTAAAAGGCACCAAAGGAAAGCAAGATTGAACTCTTTGGCCTGACTGCCAAGCGTCACATCTGGAGGAAACCTGGCACCATCTCTATGGTGAAGCATGGTGGTGGCAGCATCATACTGTGGGGATGTTTTTCAGCGGCAGGGACTGGGAGACTAGTCAGGATCGAGGGAAAGAATGGAGTAAAGTACAGAGATCCTTGATGAAAACCTGCTCAGGATCTCGGACTGGGGCCATGGTTCACCTTCCACCAGGACAATGACCCTAAGCACACAGCCAAGACAACGCAGGAGTGGCTTTGGGACAAGTCTCTGAATGTTCTTGAGTGGCCCAGCCAGAGCCCGGACTTGAATCCGATCGAACATCTCTGGAGAGACCTGAAAATAGCTGGGTAGTGACGCTCCCCATCCAACCTGACAGAGCTTGAGAGGATCTGCAGAGAGGAATGGGACAAACTCCCCAGATACAGGTGTGCCAAGGTTGTAGCGTCAAACACAAGAAGACTCGAGGCTGTAATCGCTGCCAAAGATGCTTCAACAAAGTACTGAGTAAAGGGTCTGAATACTTAAGTAAACTTGACATTTCAGCTTTTGCTTTGTCATTATGGGGTATTGTGTTCAGATTGGGGGGGGGGGGGGGGGGGGGGGGGGGGGGGGGGGGACAAATTTAATACATTTTAGAATAATGTGGAAAAAGTCAAGGGGTCTGAAAACCACAACATAACACAACAGTATATTCTATACTACTGTCTCAGGACCGTTTCTCAGACTGGAATCAGTTATTTTGGATAACTGGTGGTAGTGTAAATATTATGTCTGACAGTTTGTTTTGTCTTTAAATCAACAATTGTCAATGTGTTTATGGCTGAAACATATTTCTAAGCATACTGCTTATAGAAATCAGGTGTAGTAAGCATGTTGGCTGTTCCTGAGGCGACCACTAGGCAACCACTAGGCGACCACTTACTACAGCTTTCTCTATTATGTGTCTTATTCAGGGATGGGTTCAATTCCATTTCAATATATCATTCTTATTCAAAGGGGAGGTGGTGGCTGAGCCGAGCCCTGGATGAGAAACAGAGAACCCTCCTGCTCCAGTCGAGTGACCCTGACCTCAACACCTGGTCTGCACTAAGGTATACACTACGTAGTACACTACCACATTCTACTGCTACTTAGTGTGCACACTCATTAGGGAGAGAATACACTCATTAGGGAGAGAATACACTCATTAGGGAGAGAATACACTCATTAGGGAGAGAACACACTCATTAGAGAGAGAACACACTCATTAGGGAGAGGGAGAGAACACACAAATTAGGGAGAGAACACACTCATTAGAGAGAGGGAGAGAACACACTCATTAGAGAGAGAGGGAGAGAACACTCATTAGGGAGAGAACACACTCATTAGAGAGAGAGGGAGAGAACACACTCATTAGGGAGAGAACACACTCATTAGGGAGAGAACACACTCATTAGGGAGAGAACACACTCATTAGAGAGAGAGGGAGAGAACACACTCATTAGGGAGAGAGGGAGAGAACACACTCATTAGGGAGAGAGGGAGAGAACACACTCATTAGGGAGAGAGGGAGAGGACACACTCATTAGGGAGAGAACATACTCATTAGAGAGAGAACACACTCATTAGAGAGAGGGAGAGAACACACTCATTAGAGAGAGAACACACTCATTAGAGAGAGAACACACTCATTAGGGAGAGAGGGAGAGAACACACTCATTAGGGAGAGAACACACTCATTAGAGAGAGAACACACTCATTAGAGAGAGAACACACTCATTAGGGAGAGAACACACTCATTAGGGAGAGAACACACTCATTAGGGAGAGAACACACTCATTAGGGAGAGAACACACTCATTAGAGAGATAACACACTCATTAGAGAGAGAACACACTCATTAGGGAGAGAACACACTCATTAGAGAGAGAACACACTCATTGGAGAGAGAACACACTCATTAGGGAGAGAACACACTCATTAGGGAGAGAACACACTCATTAGGGAGAGAACACACTCATTAGGGAGAGAACACACTCATTAGGGAGAGAACACACTCATTAGAGAGAGAGGGAGAGAACACACTCATTAGAGAGAGGGGGAGAGAACACACTCATTAGAGAGCGAGGGAGAGAACACAAATGCCTTTCCATCAGGATGGCTTCGAGAGGCTCATCTGGGTCGTGTTCATTAGGGCACATCGTAGTGAAACATTTTGCAAGACAACCAAAATGAGCATTCCTTATTGGACAAACGAACTCAGTTTCAGACAGTTTTCTTAAAATGTGTGCATTGTGAACATAACATCCTCTTAGAGGAACGCCAATACCACCGTCCTCTTTCATGTTGCCAAAACGATCTATGACTCTAACATATAGTAGTTTACATTATTTTAGTTTGTTGTCCTAGGCCTAACTTACTTTCATGTGCAACGATGAGCCAGCTAGTTAACATTGGCCTACCATATCTAGCTACATATGCACAGTGTGATTTTTATGGTTGGGATCAGAATCGCCGGTACACCGAGTCCAAATCCCTATCTCCGTCCACGGCTAATTTAGGAGAGCCACCGGAGGACGTTTGTTACATTTCAATGACGTTTTGGTTTTGATGTAATGTGATTGGTGTATTGCCAATTCCAAACTGGTTTCCCTTCACACTTTTTCATTGTCACTCAGTTTAGCTCAACGCTTTTATTTAAAAAATGATCAAGGGGAGCCAAATTCTTGCTGAATTCCCTGGCTATTAAATTAAATTATGTGAGCGCCAAATTGTCATACTCTCTTTGACCAGACAGCATCAGATAGATGGGCTACACATACAGAGACAGAGGGGCGCTGTTTTGCTCTCTCTGATGCTTTCTCTGGTGAGATGCATTCAGCCACATGCAAATTGAAGGACAATTCCTTCAATTTTTTTTGTTTGTTTTAATTTTCATGTCAAGATGTTTTTGGGAAGCTTGGCTTCCCTTGTCATACATGAAAACACGCCACTGGTCGCCATAATATTTGAATTGAGGAAGTTGGATCATAATCATTAGGATATTTTATCGATCCACAGTGGAAGACATCATAAATGCACCCCCCCCAGAAAGTGAACTTGTAATTTCTAAAAGTCTAGATCGATGTAATGCTGCTTTATAAACAGCAAGGGTTGCATTAATAAATAGGCTCAATAATTTTTTACTGGCACACTTGGCGATGTTCAATTAGTTGTCGGCAAAACGTAGAAACAAAAGCATTCACTGTGAAAGTTGATACATGTTGGCCCTTCGTATATACATGGTGCCATGAAAAAGTATTCGCCCCCGTTCTGATTTTCTCTATTTTTCATACTGAATGTTATCAGATCTTCAACCAAAACCTAGTATTAGATAAAGGGAACCTGAGTTTACAAATGTATTCATATATGTTACGCAACACCCAATTCCCCAATTGTGTGAAAAAGTTCATTGTTAGTGGGCCAAAATTCCTCCACAGCAATGTGAGAGATTTGATCAACAACTACAGGAAGTATTTGGTTGCAGCTCAAGGTGGCACAACCAGTCTTTTTTCACACAGGGGCATTGGGTTTTCCATAACTTTATGAAATAAATTAAATAAGTATGTACATTTTGTGATTTGTTCCCTTTATCTAATATTAGGTTTTGGTTGATCTGATAACATTCAGTATCAAAAATGTGCAAACCCATTAGAAAGGGGTCAAATACCTTTTCACGGTTCTGTAGGCTTTGAGCAGCACTTTGTTATTAGCATACATTTATTTGGCTTAGTTTTTGTTTTCTTGCTCAATCCGCGAGCAACAAACGCAGACATTTCTCTCAATACACAGGGATGTCGATTCGCGTGGGACTCTATTCAGAGGACCTTGGATTTAATCGAAAAACTGTTGTTGTTTTTTCCCGGTTGGAATGATTATTCTCCTGCTTTGTAAAAATGACCCACATGGCATATTTGGACCGGACTTAAATGGCGGATGTGGTGATTTGTGCTTGTGCACATAATTGTACGTCTCTATCCTCCCCAGTAAAACGAATCCTGACCGAATAGGGCTATAGGCGCAACCAGCTGTTGCCACACATCAACAAAACCGTTTGTAAAAACATCAAACAGATCAAAGTTAACACAACGTTGAGGTGCCAAATGGGGCATATCTCCTGGCATTTGGCATGAAATTAAATCTCTGAAATCTGTACAGTAAATTCACATAAAATACAGCTGGAAAACAGGCTCCAAGACAGCTTCTGCCCCCTAGCCATAACACTGCTAAATAGTTCATTAATGGTTACCCAAACCATTCATCTGGTACTCCCTGTATATATCTCCACATTGATTTAGTACTCCCTGTAAATATCTCCACATTGATCTGGTTCTCCCTGTATATATCTCCACATTGATCTGGTACTCGTACTCGGCTCCCGAGTGGGGCAGCGGTCTAAGACACTGCATCTCAGTGCAAGTCCCTGGTTCGAATCCAGGCTGTATCACATCCGGCCGGGATTGGGAGTCATTGAAAATAAGAATTTGTTCTTAACTGACTTGCCTAGTTAAATAAAGGTTCAATAGAAAATATAGCTCCTTTCTTGTGTATTGTATTCCTCTTGTTACTATTTTCACGGTTAAGTCTACACCCGTTGTATTCGGCGCATGTGACATACATTTTTGTTAGATTTGAGAAAAAGCTGTAATTCTAGACGACTTTTGCATATTTTGTTGCATAATGACATGTTTATAATATTTAGTGTAATTCCAGATTTTCCAGGCTTTGGGAAAGGGAAGTTATTTGGGATTATTAGTGTGTGTGTGTGTGTGGTGCAGACGCGAAGCCTCTGGAATGTCATCAGCTTGTCAGCATCACTGAGAGCTGTGTAGTGGAGGTTAGTGTAGCCAAAGCATTATTTTAAAACTCCCTTGTTCTTGACAAGGCCTCCATATTCTTCCCTGGCTCCACCATCCTGCAGCTGTCCTTTTAAATGAGTGTGAAATGGTGCAAATCACCACCATGGTATGGCTCCTGGATGTATCAATGTGTTGGCTTTCATATATTTTTCCTCTCTGTTTCATAGTGTGCCTTTCTGGCTCTCTCCACGCACACACACACGCGCACACACACGCACACGCACACACACGTGTTTTCTTTGGCTTCCAGTCAAGTTCTGCCCTAGACTTTCTTTTACATTTTTACAGTTCAGTCATTTACTAAATGCTTACTCTTAGAGCAAGTCACATTGGCTGTGTTATTTTGTGGAGCTGTGTTCTGCTTCCTCCTAACAGAAGAGTGATCAATTATCAAATGGCTCAAAAATGCAAAGCTCACTAAACATGTTTTAATTTGATTGAAATGTCACCTTTGTCTGTCGTCTGGTCATCTGGTACTGTGTAGGCTGTTTGGTGAACACTCACCAATAGTTTGGTGTCTTCATGTTACAAATAGGTATTCAATCATTGGTGAGTAGTCACAGGGAATGTTGTCAACCCAGTACAAAAAGCTCTCTGTGCCTCTGATTTCAGACGAAAGCAGAACCCTGCAGCCACCACTAGTGCCCCTGACAGACAGTATTCCACCTCTCAGGTGAGTGTGTTCTGGAGGATTGGTACAGAGAGAATGACTAGCCACCACCACTAGTGCCCCTGAGACAGTATTCCACCTCTCAGGTGAGTGTGTTCTGGAGGATTGGTACAGAGAGAATGACTAGCCACCACCACTAGTGCCACTGACAGGCAGTATTCCACCTCTCAGGTGAGTGTGTTCTGGAGGATTGGTACAGAGAGAATGACTAGCCTCCATCGCTAATGTTTTTACAGATCTGATCATTTGGTCCCACTTTAAACAAAGTACAACTTATAAAGGCTACATAAGCACTACATAAATGCTTCGCAAATCTATAAGCGTATGTCATACTCTATAAATTCTGTGTAAAAGGTGACAGGTCCTTCCCACTGTAGGGTGAGCTGCCAAATGTCATAACACACCTATGTTTATACACAATTGATAAATGCGCTTATAGATTTGTGAAGCATTTATGTGGTGCTTATAAAGCCTTTATGTGGTGCTTATGAAGCCTTTATGTGGTGCTTATGAAGCCTTTATGTGGTGCTTATGAAGCCTTTATGTGGTGCTTATGAAGCATTTATGTGGTGCTTATGAAGCCTTTATGTGGTGCTTATGAAGCCTTTATGTGGTGCTTATGAAGCATTTATGTGGTGCTTATGAAGCCTTTATGTATGCTTTATTTATGCCTTCATAAGTTGTACTTAGTTTGTAGTGGGCCTATTTTTATTTTGTGTAACACTTAAGTGCCAACTGAAATACTTTTTCATGCAACAACACTATTGAAGTGCATGTTATTGATGGGAAAATGTTTGACGGTCAATAAGTGTTGAATATGTCAACTGTGATTTTTCCTGTCGCTCCACAGAACAGTGGGTTAAATGTCTGTTGTAGGCCAGTCAACAGCAAATCTATCCAGAAGTTGGACATGTCATCTAGCAGGTATGAAGAGGTTGATGTGGAGAATAGAGGACATGATATTTGCCTGTTTATGTGTACTTAGTTTGTTCGGATCCAATTTTGTAGTGAGAAACCTCTAAAATATTCACCTATTGTGTTGTTTCAATAAAGTGTATGGTTTCCCAGACACCAAGTTAAGTCTTTGACAAAAAAGCCCTTTCAATGGAACTTTTCCATTGCTTAATGCTTTTTATTCCAAGACGAGGCTTGATCTGTGTTCTGGAAACCAGCCCTTAGGTTATAGGAAGATGTGAATTCTCGGGTTTGATGGCTTTTCGTCACATATTTTTAGTGACAGGATGCCATCCAAGTTGTTGACCCAGGTAGCGGTGTCCAAACCACAGCCAGCCCCCATCTCCGCCAGAGAGCTTGAACTGCAGGTAGAGTCAACAGAACATAATCCATACCCTCTTTAAGGTGCACTCTATTTGATGAAACCAGTCCATTCAATAAATCATTATTGTCCCCAAAAGGTCATTCGATTGCATCAATTACAAGACAAAGTACAGTGACACACATCACATTTGCACAAAGACTGGCAGACATAAGAAAAGAATACAAAATAAATAATATGTAGAACACTTACAAGATCACTGTCCATAATAAGTATGTACGTTCCCATCAATGTGCTGCCTCCCATTAGAAATAAATGCTGTGAAACTTGATCTTGCAGAGCCTCTCGTTTCATAGTCAGTAGCTCATTGCATTACATGTCATAATTTGTTGATTCTTGCTGATGTTCCTCTCTTGTAAATATCTCTGTAATTTGTTGATTCTTGCTGATGTTCCTCTCTTGTAAATATCTCTGTAATTTGTTGATTCTTGCTGATGTTCCTCTCTTGTAAATATCTCTGTAATTTGTTGATTCTTGCTGATGTTCCTCTCTTGTAAATATCTCTGTAATTTGTTGATTCTTGCTGATGTTCCTCTCTTGTAAATATCTCTGTAATTTGTTGATTCTTGCTGATGTTCCTCTCTTGTAAATATCTCTGTAATTTGTTGATTCTTGCTGATGTTCCTCTCTTGTAAATATCTCTGTAATTTGTTGATTCTTGCTGATGTTCCTCTCTTGTAAATATCTCTGTAATTTGTTGATTCTTGCTGATGTTCCTCTCTTGTAAATATCTCTGTAATTTGTTGTTCCATAGACGGCGTTGTACGCCAAGCTGGTTGCTGAAAGACAGAAACTGGCCAGTGAGAAGGACATCCCACCAGCCATACTGGCCACCAACAAAATCCTCCTGGAAATGGCCAAGATGAGGTACAGTGGGTTGATGGGCGTCTGCCTTCATGTGTGGTGACTCACTTCGTCTTGTTCACTTTTCAGGAGTCGGTAGTCATAATTAGCTTTGAATTTAGTGGGACATGTACAGTACCAGTCAAAAGTTTGGACACCTACTCATTCAAGGTTTTTTCTACATTGTAGAAAAGTAGTGAAGACATTAAAACTATGAAATGACACATGTAATCATGTCGTAACCAAAAAAGTGTTAAACAAATCAAAATGTATTTTAGATTCTTGAAAGTAGCCACCCTTTGCCTTCATGTGAACTGCCATTTCTCTTTGCTTTTTTGAGCTGTTCTTGACACAATATGGACTTGGTCTTTTACCAAATAGGGCTATCTTCTGTATACCACCCCTACCGTGTCACAACACAACTGATTGGCTCAAATGCATTAAGAAGGAAATAAATTCCACAAATTAACTTTTAACGAGGCACACCTGTTAATTGAAATGCATTCCAGGTGACCTCATGAAGCTGGTTGAGAGAATTCCAAGAGTGTGCAAAGTGGTCCTCAAGGCAAAGGGTGGCTACTTTGAAGAATCTCTAATATAAAATATATTTTGATTTAACACTACATGATTCCATATGTGTTATTTCATAGTTCTGATGTCTTCACTATTATTTTACAATGTGTAAAAAGAAAAACCCTTGAATGAGTAGGTGTGTCCAAACGTTTGACTGGTAAACAAACGTTTACAGGTTAACAAAGCTGGTGGTCAAAACGGGTCATAGCCACAGACCTCCCCGGTTCTTTGGCCAGATCTGTGTTCATTCATTCATAAATGTAATTATCATTTCACAGTCTGCTGTATTAAAATAACTACTAGTGAGTAATAATCTCTTTTTAAGAATGTAATAATCCTTAAATGTTAACATGGAAAATAGTTTTAAAAAATCAGTGTACTCTTTGCTAGTTGATGATGTTGTTGGTGTTTTGCAGGCCGTGCACTGTGTCCAGTCTGAAGCAGGTGGATGGTGTTTCTGAGGCAAAGTCCAGCATGCTTATACCCCTCCTCAAAACCATAGCAAGTTTCTGTGAGCTTCACAACTTGAAGGTAAGTCATGTCCATAATTGAGACAGGCATAGGCTATGATTCGACTATCATAAACCATAAGTTAATCCTACATGACCATAACAATTGGCCTCATTACGTGTTCCTGAATGTGTTTTCCCAGATTCTACTACCAACAACATGGCAAACAACACATTGGCTGGTATTTGTACAGGGTGTTCAACAATGTCTTAAACTCTTGTCTGTTGTCCAGGTGGACTCCTCGACTCTGGCTTCAGCCCCAGGTCCAGAGAGCGTTAGAGGGGCGGTGACTGGGAGGTCCTCTCTACCTAACAGTATTGCCATCACCTACAGACTGTTCCAGGAGGAGGGCAAGAGCATGGTTAGAGAGCCCTGTTTAGTCCTGGCTACATGAAATGGCCGTCTGGTTTTATTTATTTCAATTGGAGATCGTATCCTTTTCACAATGTCATACCATTAAGAAGCATACTATGCTTGCTGGGAGAATCTTTCTACATGAGCCTTTCTCCTACAGTTTCTGCAACTATGGTGGAAGTCAAACCAGGCCAGTACGGCTCTACTTAGTTTGGTATAATAAAAAATATATATATTTTTAAATTTAGGGCTGTATTCAAATTTGATATACATACCACCACATGCATATATCTGGACATTGAGGACGATGGACGATTTAGGTGCACAGACCTGAATTCAATTTTCACCTACTGTGCTCCTCAACTGACACCGTCCATTATGAGCACTATAGGCATGTAAAGTGTTGTTCTTAAAGATATGTGTGTGTTGTGTTCAGAGGCAGGTGTCTGATGTGCGCAGTTTACCCGTTGCTGTGCTAGAAACTCAGCTGATCCAGGCTTTCAGGGCAAACCACCCGCTGGACACAGAGAGAGCTGGTCTAACAACCGCCATACGAACTACTGTCAGCCGCATCATCCAGTCACACCCTGTCAACTCTGGTACGGACATGTCACTTCCTGTATCGCTCAAAATTAGATTAGATCTCAAAGTCTCATCTAGGTTGAGAAAAACTCTACATTAAACACTAGCCTGGTCCCAGATCTGTTGTCTCCTTCTGTAGCCTGGTCCCAGATCTGTTGTCTCCTTCTGTAGCCTGGTCCCAGATCTGTTGTCTCCTTCTGTAGCCTGGTCCCAGATCTGTTGTCTCCTTCTGTAGCCTGGTCCCAGATCTGCTGTCTCCTTCTGTAGCCTGGTCCCAGATCTGCTGTCTCCTTCTGTAGCCTGGCCCCAGATCTGTTGTCTCCTTCTGTAGCCTGGTCCCAGATCTGTTGTCTACTTCTGTAGCCTGGTCCCAGATCTATTGTCTCCTTCTGTAGCCTGGTCCCAGATCTGCTGTCTCCTTCTGTAGCCTGGTCCCAGATCTGTTGTCTACTTCTGTAGCCTGGTCCCAGATCTGTTGTCTACTTCTGTAGCCTGGTCCCAGATCTGTTGTCTCCTTCTGTAGCCTGGTCCCAGATCTGTTGTCTACTTCTGTAGCCTGGTCCCAGATCTGTTGTCTCCTTCTGTAGCCTGGCCCCAGATCTGTTGTCTCCTTCTGTAGCCTGGTCCCAGATCTGTTGTCTCCTTCTGTAGCCTGGTCCCAGATCTGTTGTCTACTTCTGTAGCCTGGTCCCAGATCTGTTGTCTACTTCTGTAGCCTGGTCCCAGATCTGTTTATGCTCTTGCCAACTCCATTGTTGTCATTGTGAAGGGGCAGAAACAGACTGACCCAGGCTACATTCAACTTTATTTACCAAGATAAGATTGTTTATCACGTCCTGACATGGTTTAGGGCCAGCAGATTTCCCAGATCAGAAAAAAACTCCTGTGAAGGAGTGCTTCAATATGATGTAAAAGTCAAAACCGATCCAAGATCTGTACTTTTACTCTGAGACGCTTCGGCTACATTAATACAGGCAGCCTAATTCTGATATTTTTGTATCTAATTGAGAACCCCCCCCCCCCCCTCTCTCCACACTGACAAACCCTATCGCTCTCGACTAACCTATCCTCTTTCCACAGACCTCAGTGACATCAAGGCCATTCGAGCCAGAGTCCCCGACGACATCAGCACCTTCCTCATCCAGTTGACTGTGGAGCTGCTGCAGAGACAGGGGATGCCCACGGCCCCACCTGCTGTTTCCACCAGCCGACAGCAGCCTGAGCTCACCTGGATAGAACGCGAGGTCAATATAAGATTTTTGTTATATAATATCTGTCAATTAGCAGACGCTTTTATCTAGGGATGTAACGATTCACAAATACGCATCGGTCCCAGATTCAAGTGTTTAAGATACTAGTGCATCGGTCCACGGACCCCAAACTGATCCAAATGTAGGATACATCGGTCCACGGACCCCAAACGGATCCAAATGTAGGATACATCGGTCCACGGACCCCAAACTGATCCAAATGTAGGATACATCGGTCCACGGACCCCAAACGGATCCAAATGTAGGATACATCGGTCCACGGACCCCAAACTGATCCACATGTAGGATACATCGGTCCACGGACCCCAAACTGATCCAATTATAGGATACATCGGTCAGGAAAGCAATTCAAACGTTACGAATCGCCGGTTCACTAACAGTTGTTGCTCATATTACGGTCTGCTTTCCGAAAACATCTTATGTGACATGTGACCTGATCTTGCACATCTGCTCTTTGCCTTCAGCATTCAAATGCTAAAATGGCTTTATTAGTTGTGACCACAAAACTATCACATGACATAGGCGCTGTTGGAAATGGTGTTTTTACCAGAATAAAAAAGATAAGTCATCTGGCTATACCTGCTGAACGGGGATTACAATAGATTTGATTTTTCACGTTCACCATCCAAAATAGTTTTAGTTAACAATCAGTGTTTATGGTCATTTTTAGATATACAGGGTAAAGTTGATGATTTCATTACAAGGACATCAATCACGTTTTACGAGGTGCGCTGCATCGCTGATGCGGGAGGAAAGAAATAATGTTACTTCCAAACGGTCAAAACCAATCCATTTTGAGATGGGGGGAGGAAATTGTGATAAACTCAGCAAAAAAATACATTTCCTCTCACTGTCAACTGTGTTAATTTTCAGCAAACTTAACATGTGCAAATGTTTGTTTAACAAGATTCAAAAACTAAGACATAAACTTAACAAGTTCCACAGACATGTGACTAACAGAAATATAATATAATAATGTGTCCCTGAACATAAGTCAAAATCAAAAGTAACAGTCGGTATCTGGTGTGGCCACCAGCTGTATTAATTACTGCATTGCATCTCCTCATCATGGACTGCCCCAGATTTGCCAGTTCTTGCTGTGAGATGTTAACCCACTCTTCCACCAAGGCACCTACCTGCAAGTTCCCGGACATTTCTGGGGGGAATGGCACTAGCCCTCACCCTCCGATCTAACAGGTCCCAGACGTGCTCAATGGGATTGAGATCCGGGCTCTTCGCTGGCCATGGCAGAACACTGACATTCCTGTCTTGCAGGAAATCACGCACAGAACGAGCAGTATGGCTGGTGGCATTGTGGCTGGTGGCATTGTCATGCTGGAGGGTCATGTCAGGATGAGCCTGCAGGAAGGGTACCACATAAGGGAGGAGGATGTCTTCCCTGTAACGCACAGCGTTGAAATTGCCTGCAATGACAACAAGCACAGTCCAATCATGCTGTGACACACAGCCCCAGACCATGTGGTGTACCAAAATGCAATGACGCTGTCGTGATCGAAGCGTTACACCACTGTATTCCCTTGGTTTATTTCTCCTTCATTGGGGTACAACTGGTGTAAGTGTCTCATGAGGGTCTCGCTCCCCTGTAGTCAGCACGGATCCTACTTTCTGATTAGAAATGCACTGATGTCAGGTAGTTTATTCATCCTTATCAAGCCCAGAATGTAGCCATCATTTGATGTACATATCACTGCTCCTGATGAACGACACTACTATCTATCTACCGTGCCTTAAAAGTATTCACACCCCCTGACTTTTTCCACATTTTGTTGTGTTACAGCCTGAATTGAAAATGAATTAAATTGATATTTTGTGCCAGTGGTCTACACACAATACCCCATAATGCCAAAGTGGAATTATGTTTGGAGAAATGTTTACAAATAAAAATGAAAGCTGAAATGTCTTGTGTCAATAAGAATTCAACCCCTTTGTTACGGCAAGCCTAAATAAGTCCAGGTTTAAAAAATGTGCGTCACAAGTTGCACGGACTCACGTTGTGTGCAATAAGTGTTACTACATAATTCACCATGGATATATTTCATTTTATATTCAGATTGTGCCCGTGACAAAGCCTGCTCAGCTAATGTATACCTTTCAAATACACCTGTGTGACGGTTAATTTCTCAGTGTGGTTGATAACAACTCTCTCAAGGTGAAGGTATAATGACATCTCCAGCCCTAAAGTTGTACACTATAGTCTATCTCTCTCTCTTTCTGTACACGCTCTCTTTATCCCTTTCTCTCTTTCCCCACTCTCTTCTCCTCCCCCTCTCTTCTCCTCTCCCTCTATGACCACTCTTGTCAGTGCAGAGCACAATCTCTCAGGCTGCTCTAGTCCCCATTAAGGGGACAGGCTTTAAAGGCTAGGCTGACATCTGGTGCCTTCCTCTCAGACTGATTACTACAGGGGACCTATTTCCTTAAAGGCTGACGCAGCACGACAAGCCCGGCCCCATGCACCAGCCCGGCCCCAGCCCGGCCCCATGCCCCAGCCAAGCTTCATGACCCAGCCTGGCCCTTGTCCTCAGCCCCACTCCCCTCTCCAGATGTGAAAGCAGCTTGGGAGGTTTTTCACACCACTGGCCCACTTCTACATGGGAGTCATCTCCCTCGTTGCTGTTGAGTCCATGTTAGTGGCTCATAGTGATATTTGACACTGTCTGTTTGGGTAGGATTTCGTTGCAGTTGTTAATACTAGCTCCTAATGGAATCCAGCTCTCAAGTCATATGTGATATCATTCACTAGCACTAAGTAGGCACTTCATTTGTGTGTTTCTTCCAGGACAAACCGGTGAGAGAACCTTCCGTCCACAAGCCAGTGAGGATAGAAAAAGACCCAGCCCAGCCAGCCCCAGTGGAGCTATCCCCAGCCCAGCCAGCCCCCATCAAGCTATCCCCAGCCCAGCCAGCCCCCATCAAGCTATCCCCAGCCCAGCCAGCCCCAGTGGAGCTATCCCCAGCCCAGCCAGCCCCCATCAAGCTATCACCAGCCCAGCCAGCCCCAGTGGAGCTATCCCCACCCCAACCTGTTGGTTGGTTAGCAGTCGGACTCCCAGACGAGATGGAGATGAGTATGGAAGAGGATTACCTGTTCAGGGATCTTCCAATGCCAGAGGTAATGTTCAGCTAACAAAAACAAACGGATTTAAAACTAGCCTGTACTTTTTACACCAATACACCTCTGTGGAAACCTATCTTCATTTGTGGACTAACATAATTTGCAGTATGTCTCAGTCAATGTGTCTCCTACTAAAGATGATGTCTTTTCTCTCCCTGGTAGGAAGTGGGTCCCGTCCCAGAGTATGTCCTTGCACCTAAGGCTCTTACTGCAGCCGCCAAGGCTGTCCCCCAGACCAGTGCAGTGAAGCTGGCATCCTGGAACCAGAAGCCACTGGATGAGGACACACAGGAACTCTTCAGTGACTCCCCTCAGGTAGAACTTATTGACTTTCAGCCTAGAAAAAGTGGATTTCACTCACAATATGAAACAATGTACCAGACCTATTATTTTAGCAAGATAGACACGTTTGATTCACAAACATAACAAGTGTCAATGTGTCGGGTACGTGATGATTCAACAAATATTTCTTACATTTCAACAAAGGCGATGAATACCTATTATTTTCAATGGATCACTTTTTAAGACATGAACTGTGGATTTAATCATCAATAAGGCAGAGGAGGTTAAATATCTGCTCTCATCAGCATCCGGCTTCCATCAACTGAGTAATTGGCTCTCAAAAATCCCTTTCCCTGCATTAAAGAAACGACTCAGTAAGCCTTTTCAAAACCCTGGGAAAACTCCAGTCTGTACTTCCAGTGTGTGGCGCTCTCTAGGTCAACGTCAGTGCTCTTGTTCAACTGTTGATCTCTCTTCCCAGGGTGTCCAGGCTAAGGTCCTCATTTCCACGTATAATTGGATGGAGCTGAACTCATTAGCATAAATCCCGTTGGTAATACCGTCCATCAAGCCCAATTCTGTCTTACCCACTCCTGTAGCTAAAGGTCCTCAATAGAAAGGGAAGCAGTGTCATTGGCCCACTGAAAGGATGCGTTATGCATCCACTAACTGATCGTTTTGTAGTCATTCTGGTGTCCGTCTGGCAGTGTGACTAGAAATACCGTCACACAGTTGTGGTGACGCCACTGGTTCATCTTATTTAGACTCCTGCCAGTTGTGGTTTTCACAGCGCAACAGAGCAGATTGTTTGAGAGCTGTTTAATGCCGACGATTGCGTGCAACTTAAGAGATCTCCCTGATGACACGGGTGGTGATCTTGTGCTCTGACATGCAGGAATTCACCATAAATCCAAAACATTAACAGATCTGCGCCAGATGAGCCCACAGCAGGATGTCCACCCGCCCCAGTCAGGCGAACACACAGACCCTCTGGTTAATGCAGAGTTAATTGTTATTCGCCACAAAGGGCTTTGTTTATTTGTGACGTTCTCCAGAGGGTCGTGACCCTTTGATCTCGTTAATCTCACACGGGAGGATCGATGGAAACGTGGTGTCCCCCGTCTAACGAGATGAGTGTGCCCTGGCTTTGCCTGGAGCTGGTTTACGTTTAACCTCTGACCTGGGGTCAGCGCTCAGCGGGAGCATCTTGAGCGCCCTTTGACCTCCTTTAACCCCATCAGTCCCGAGACCCCTGCAAAAACCGGCTTTTCATTTATCTGACTTTCATTTATCTGCATGTCCAGTCCTTATATTTAGCCTCACAATGAATTGTTGTACCAAGACAACCAGGGCTACAAGTAGAACACAACACTATTTGATATAAACTGTTGCATTCATGAGTTTTACGGACAAATATCAATAAAAATCTATATATAAAGTCCACCAAAGCAAAAACCTGATAAATGAGTTTATAGAAGGCTGTAAGTACAGAAATGGTTTGCTCTATGGGAAATTAATATCCAACTAGTCAGTGACTACTGTGTTGAGTTTGACAGCAACTTATTACAGTATATGATTTCCCTTTTTTGAACCCCTTACCATAATGACTCTTATATAACAAAATGTGTGTTTGTGAGTCTCAGCTTTTCATAGTTTTTTAATAGATTGTAGCTCAAACCATTCGGATTTTACAGACGTTTTTGTCAAAAGACCCGGCCCCCTTTGGGATCCGCCCTTGTCTCATAAACACCGCTCTGGCTCAGCCCTCTTTAGCTCAAACACACCATGTTTAAAAGGGGTTAGAAGTCCAAATGGCGCCGGCGTCGTGGTGGGACTCGTGGGTTAAAGGCCACTGGACACCCCTGCTGTGGCGAGGGTCTGCAGTGGTCAAGAGCTGGGACCAGGTGTGGACAGAACAGTCTGCAGTGGTCAAGAGCTGGGACCGGGCTGCAGTGGTCAGCAGACTGTTGAGTTATGTCTGTCTCTCCACAACTGACTGCATTTCTTCACCATGATCAATTTGAGTTAGTTTTTTTTATCAGTGTTTCTCATCAAAGAAAAACCCTCAATCATTCACTGTTGATGTGAATGTGTACTTGGAAGCTTTATTTTTTCCACCTTCTCCGCACGCTTCACTGTGCCTGCCTCCTATTCATGGTGACCTGTAGATCAATATGTGCATTAGAGCTCCCTCTAAATAGATCAACAACCGGATCCGTTCTCCCCTTCACCGAGCGGTGGCGGTGAGGTCACTAAAGATTTAGCACCAATGAGATTGAGGGAGACTAACAAAAAAAAAATGCTCTCCTCAAGGAAATTACATTTAGAGGGGTCAGATAAACGGCTTAGGAGGAATTGTGATGGATGGTAATCCGATGTTGGATAGCACGCTTGTGTGTCTTGTATTGATGCAGCTGCGTGCATGAGACTCACATAGACATACAATGGACTGCGGACACTAGACCAAAGGAGGATCCTGGAAGTCCAGTTTAGTCTCCAGGTCCAACCAATTGTAGCAGTCTAGCAATGCATTATTGTCTCTCGGCACATTTGGACGTTACAAATTTGTGCTGGTACATATTTCCTATACTTCGTTATGACATGCCCATCAAATAGTTTGAAGTCCAGATCCTGTTTTTATCATGCTGTGTGGCCAAGAGATCTATTTCTCATATAGCCTTTATACAGTTGTTTTGACACCAGCTTGTTTATTTTATTGTGGTTGGTTTTTAGAACTTGTTTTTAGAACTCTTCATAGTATATATCAGAGGTGCCACAGATGGGGGATTTATTGTCTGAGGTTTGTGTGCATTCCTCAACCTCTATTTATTTTGTAGCTTAAGTCATTCTGGCCTTCTAAGCATTTTTGTATCTCTGACTTGAGGAGACACAGAGAGTCACTGAGGACCCCTGAGCTTTTCAGTAAGAGCAGTGTTATCGGCTGCATGGCGTCTCTATTTACCCAACCAATAGGTCACGGTACTGTAGGTCGGACTCCTATTCCGGTGTGGTTTATTCACCAGAGCTCCTTCTTCTAATCTCTGTCTAGCTTCAGGAGACACCACAAGCCTCACCATAAAATAACCTGTTCTTATAAAGGTAAATTATACATTTAAAAAATAGCTGTTTTTGTTAATTATGTTAACAGCACATACCTTTTAATGGGTGTTAAATATGCATATTAGAAGTTACTTCAAATCTAATTTGATTTATATAAGACATTTCTTACAACAAATAATAAAAGCTGGGAAATGTGAAACACAACGGTTCTAAGGAAAAATAAAATGGGGGGGGGGTTAATTGCATTCATCCATCATCCATCCATTCAGCACCAATACAACTCAATTCAGGTGGAAAGAACCGGAGTGAAACATGGAATGTGATTTTATTTGACTAAAGAACTGGGGATTTGATGCGACAACTGGGACCAATTCTGCAGACAAACACTCAATTTAACAAAGACCCACCAGAGCTTTCTCCTACATGATCTCCGTAATAACTTTGGAGCAGGCTTCTTCTCCCTGAAGTATCTTTCCATATTTTACATGACAGCTGGTGAAGCTCTCAGTACCAGAACATTGCCAGAACAAGTGTGAAGTTCACATTTAGTTGGTTGATGATAAGAACTTGGAAGAGAGAGTACCCAGCAGGTAAAACTCGTTTCAATGGCGTCAGGTTGTATATTGGTTTGACAGGGATGTTTGGTTCACGTCTTTTTTATGAAAAAGGAGGCTTTACAATAACAACAATTTTACGTGTTTTCCACAGAGTCATGAAAGACTTTACCTTGTTGTAATAGAGACCAGTTGGTTGTAAACTGGTTATATGACGTCTCAACCAGAACCAGTTTACCACCAGAGGATTATGTAATTAAGATGTCGTGTGCCCACCTGGTAGACCAGGGTTTCCCTATTCTGGGGCACGACCGGAGGTGGGGAAACACTGGTGGGGCGACTGGAGGTGGGGAAACACTGGGGGGGGCGACCGGAGGTGGGGAAACACTGGTGGGGCGACCGGAGGTGGGGAAACACTGGGGGGGCGACCGGAGGTGGGGAAACACTGGTGGGGCGACCGGAGGTGGGGAAACACTGGTGGGGCGACCGGAGGTGGGGAAACACTGGGGGGGCGACCGGAGGTGGGGAAACACTGGGGGGGCGACCGGAGGTGGGGAAACACTGGGGGGGCGACCGGAGGTGGGGAAACACTGGGGGGGCGACCGGGGGGGAAACACTGGGGCGGCAACCGGAGGGGGGGAAACACTGGGGGGGCGACCGGAGGTGGGGAAACACTGGGGGGGCGACCGGAGGTGGGGAAACACTGGGGGGGGGGGGGGGGGGGGGGGGGGGGGGGGACCGGGGGACCGGAGGTGGGGAAACACTGGGTCTGGGGATAGAAAGGTCACTCAATCAGTGTAGAGCTTTGATAGTTTTCAGTGGACTCATTGTTGTCAATATACGTTCATCTCTCCACAGAATGTCAGCCAGCCGGCGAAGAGAAAACTACCAGACTGGGCTGAACTACCAAGAGGTTCAAGTTCTTTGGCCTGTACAAAGAAAACCAAAAAGAACAAAGGACTTTTTTCGTAACTGACCAGTGACCAACAAATAATTCTTACTGACCAAATGTTTCTGATTTTCTTTATTACAAAATGGCAAATAAGGTGTTGATTTCCAATTTAACAATGTAACATAGCAGACTAATTAATGTAAAACATGTCATTATGTAAAACCTCTTGTAATAAAGATACAACTTGAATGTACAGTATTTTAAAGGAAATCATTGGGTAGTATGATTGAGTCATGGAGTAATCTAATTTCTTAATGAGTTGCATCTTGTTAAATTAGTACCCGCAAGTGAGAAGTATCTAATGTAACTGTGCCAAGTTGACAAGATAATTATTACTATGTTGTAAAATATACAACTCATTAACATTATGTATCATTGGTAAAATGACCTTTTCACAGAGATCATTCAGTTTGTTGCTGAGCTAAGGTATTTGTCATTCATTCAAATCCTGTACAGATCTTCAATAATTACATGTTAAGGTTAAGAGATTAGTAAATACAGGGCTTTTACATCCATGTGGACATGTTAAGGTTAAGAGATTAGTAAATACAGGGCTTTTACATCCATGTGGACATGTTAAGGTTAAGAGATTAGTAAATACAGGGCTTTTACATCCATGTGGACATGTTAAGGTTAAGAGATTAGTAAATACAGGGCTTTTACATCCATGTGGACATGTTAATCCAGGTTCAGATTAGTGTGTCTGCAGACACTACTTTCTATGGAGAGTAACTGGCAAGACTTAATTTGTCACAGTTTGATCCTGGTGGGAAGAGAACTGTACCAATTATAAGACTATCAAATGCTGATTTCCTGTTCTGGAGGCTCTTTTAAAGTTTGAGACCTGACCATTTTTAAAAACAGGAGAGGTTCAGCGTAGATCTGATCACTTAATGTTTCCAGATTATAGTGGTTCTCTTTGCTTCACATTTTGCCTGGATAAAAGACATCACAGTTCATAGTGATTCTTGCTGTAAAGCCATGACTGCATGTGTATCCGTGCATTGGCCAGTACTACTGCAGTCATCATGACATCTACATTTGCTCAACTATGCAATGTCTAGCTAAACTCAACAAAAGTCCTCTCAATCAAGCTCTAACATAAATGATTATATACTGTATGCATGGTTTATTTTTTAATATCAACTGTATTTGAGCATGTATTTTTGTAGTAAATTATGCATTTAACTTTTTGTTGAGGGTAACAAAAATAAAATCCACCCTCTTCTTGGAAACACAATATAGGGGGGAAAGGAATCAATTTCACCATTGTGGCCATAGTGCTATCTCAGAAGTGCATCTCATGCTGACCAAAATAGACTTGACTGAATCTAAGTATCTCCTGTACCAATACTATAGATTTCCATTGGGCGCTGTGGCTAAAGTGAAACCCCCTTTGAGGTAATTCTAAACAGCCTGCCCTCTTTGGCTCAGAGTGGCAGAGTCAGCGATTACTTTACATCAGTTAACTGTCTCGGATACAGTGGCTAGTTTGATGCTGAAGCTCTGATGCTGTCAAGTAACATAAAAGTGCAGATCAGGACTCTTCCCCCGACACCCTACGCATTTGTTATAAACCCGGCCCTCATCAATAAAACCTTAAGAGGAAAAGCCCAGTCAATATAGTGTTTTATAGAGACAGGGAAACATGTTAAGAGTTTGATCAGAGACCCGGGCTACATCTTTAGTGCAGTCGGAACTAGAAGCACAAGCATTTCGCTAACACTCGCATTAATATATGCTAACCATGTGTATGTGTCCAATACGATTTGATTTGAAACACAGCATTTCAATTACTGATCGATTGTTCTTTTAACTAGCGTCAGGGGGTGCGCCGAGCACAAATGCTTCTCTCTCGGCTGCGTCCTAAATGGTACCCTATTCTCTCTGTAGCATCAGTATATGGAGCCTGGTCAAAAGTAGTGCACTACCTTATGGACCCTGGTCAAAAGTAGTGCACTAGAAAGGGAATAGGGTGCCATTTGGGACATAAGCTCATTGATGACTCCCGCTGTTTCAAGTTGGGCTGGATGTCTGACCAGTGCAGCCACACGAGTCTGCTGCTGGGTGTACGTGGGAGCAGCAGGTGACCAGTGAAATTAATTTATTTTTAGGGCCTTTGCTAGGAAATCGCTCTAAGTTGCCGTTGGAGCTCGGATACATCACGTGCACTCTAATATAATCAATACATTTTAGCAGCACTCCCTTGAAGAGTTTCCCCTTTGCGCTGAGATATTTGTGGATGGGCTATCCTAGTGTTTTCCTAGTCGGTGTGTTCGATGGCATAATTCTTGTCTTGCTGTCTACGCCATGAGTGCGTGCACATGTAGAAAAAAAACCCTTCATGATATTCATATTCAGGACAGATAAATGCTGCTTGTGTCATAAAGGGTAGAGTTCAGGTCTTCCAGAACGATGTTAATGTTTCCAGTTTTTGAGATGGAACTCATTGTTATTGTATCCATGGCATCACATTACTCATGCCACCCATACTTTGCTAAAGAGATCTAACATGTACTTTGGCTAATTTACCTATTGCCTTGGTACCAACATGTTTCCATTGTCAACGACATTTGTATTTTCAAATTTGCTCCTAGACAAACTAAACTTCTTTGCTCGCTTTGCGGACAATACAGCGCCACCGACACGGCCCGCTACCAAAACCTGCGGACTCTCCTTCACCGCAGCCAAGTGAGTTAAACATGTTGACCATCGCAAGGCTGCCGGCCCAGACGGCATCCCTAGCCGCGTCCTCAGAGCATGCGCAGACCAGCTGGCTGGTGTGTTTACGGATATATTCAATCAATCCCTATACCAGTCTGCTGTTCCCACATGCTTCAAGAGGGCCACCATTGTTCCTGTTCCCAAGAAGGCTACGGTAACTGAGCTAAACAACTACTGCCCCTTAGCACTCACTTCCGTCATCATGAAGTGCTTTGAGAGACTAGTCAAGGATCATATCACCTCCACCCTACCTGACACCCTAGACCCACTCCAATTTGCTTACCGCCCCAATAGGTCCACAGACGACGCAATCGCAATCACACTACCCTAACTCATCTGGACGAGGAATACCTAGATAAGAATGCTGTTCATCAACTACAGCTCAGCATTTAGCACCATAGTACCCTCCAAACTCGTCATTAAGCTTGAGACCTTGGGTCTCGATCCCGCCCTGTGCAACTGGGTACTGAACTTTCTGACGGGCCACCCCCAGTTGTTGAGGGTAAGTAACAACTAGAGGTTGACCGATTAATCGGAATGGCCGATTAATTGGGGCCGATTTCAAGTTTGCATAACAATCGGAAATCGGTATTTTTGGACACCGATTTGGCCGATTTAAAAAAAATACATATATAAAAAAATGTACACCTTTATTTAATCTTTATTTAACTAGGCAAGTCAGTTAAGAACACATTCTTATTTTCAATGATGGCCTAGGAACGGTGGGTTCAGGGGCAGAACAACAGATTTTCACCTTGTCAGCTCTGGGGATTCAATCTTGCAACCTTACAGTTAACTAGTCCAATGCTCTAACCACCTGATTACATTGCACTCCACGAGGAGACTGCCTGTTATGCGAATGCAGTAAGAAGCCAAGGTAAGTTGCTAGCTAGCAGTAAACTTATCTTATAAAAAACAATCAATCAATCATAATCACTAGTCAACTACACATGGTTGATGATATTACTAGTTTATCTAGCGTGTCCTGCGTTGCATATAATCGATGCTGTGCGTATCGTTGCTCCAATGTGTACCTAACCATGAACATCAATGCTGTTCTTAAAATCAATACACAGAAGTATATATTTTTAGCTAAAAGAAATCCAGGTTAGCAGGCAATATTACCCAGGTGAAGTTGTGTCACTTCTCTTGCGTTCATTACAGGCAGAGTCAGGGTATATGTGGTAATAATAAACGTTTTGTTTTCGAAATGATAGTTTCCGGATTCGACCATATTAATGACCTAAGGCTCGTATTTCTGTTATTATATTATAATTAAGTCTATGATTTGATAGAGCAGTCTGACTGAGCGGTGGTAGGCAGCAGCAAGCTCGTAAACATTCATTCAAACAACACTTTTGTGCGTTTTGCCAGCAGCTCTTCGTTGTGCATCAAGCATTGCGCTGTTTATGACTTCAAGCCTATCAACTCCCGAGATTAGGCTGGTGTAACCGATGTGAAATGGCTAGCTAGTTAGCGGGGTGCGTGCTAATAGTGTTTCAAACGTCACTCGTTCTGAGACTTGGAGTGGTTGTTCCCCTTGTTCTGCATGGGTAACGCTGCTTCGAGGGTGGCTGTTGTTCCTGGTTCGAGCCCAGGTAGGAGCTAGGAGAGGGACGGAAGCTATACTGTTACACTGGCAATACTAAAGTGCCTATAAGAACATCCAATAGTCAAAGGTTAATGAAATACAAATGGTATTGAGAGAAATAGTCCTATAATTCCTATAATAACTACAACCTAGAACTTCTTACCTGGGAATATTTAAGACTCATGTTAAAAGGAACCACCAGCTTTCATATGTTCTCATGTTCTGAACAAGGAACTTAAACGTTAGCTTTCTTACATGGCACATATTGCACTTTTACTTTCTTCTCCAACACTTTGTTTTTGCATTATTTAAACCAAATTGAACATGTTTCATTATTTATTTGAGGCTAAATTAATTTTATTGATGTATTATATTAAGTTAAAATAAATGTTCATTCAGTATTTGTCATTATTACAAATCAATTTTAAAAATCTGCCGATTAATCGGTATCGGCCTTTTTTGGTCCTCCAAGAATCGGTATCGGCGTTGAAAAATCATAGTCGGTCGACCTCTAGTAACAACATCTCCACCCCCCTGATCCTCAACACTGGGGCCCCACAAGTGTGCGTTCTCAGCCCTCTCCTGTACTCCCTGTTCACCCATGACTGCGTGGCCATGCACGCTTCCAACTCAATCATCAAGTTTGCAGACGACACTACAGTGGTAGGCTTGATTACCAACAACGACGAGACGGCCTACAGGGAGGAGGTGAGGGCCCTGGGAGTGTGGTGTCAGGAAAACAACCTCGCACTCAACGTCAACAAAACAAAGGAGATGATCGTGGACTTCAGGAAACAGCAGAGAGAACACCCCCTATCCACATTGACGGGACATTAGTGAATGTGGAAGGTTTTATGTTCCTCGGCGTACACATCACGGACAAACTGAAATGGTCCACCCACACAGACAGCGTGGTGAAGATTGCGCCTCTTCAACCTCAGGAGGCTGAAGAAATTTGGCTTGTCACCTAAAAAACACTCAAACTTTTACAGATGCAAGGTGGAGAGCATCCTGTCGGGCTGCATCACCACCTGGTACGGCAACTGCACCGCCCTCAACACTCCTTCCGTGGCCTCCAACTGCTTTTAAATGGTAGTAAAACCAAATGCATGCTTTTCAACCGTTCGCAGCCTGCATCCGCCCGCCTGACTAGCATCACCACCCTGGACGGTTCCGACCTAGAATACGTGGACAACTATAAATACCTAGGTGTTAGACTGTAAACTCTCCTTCAGACTCATATTACAGATCTCCAATCCAAAATCAAATCTAGAATCGGCTTTCTATTTCGCAACAAAGCCTCCTTCACTCACTGACTATCCTACCGATCCTCGACTTCGGCGATGTCATCTACAAAATAGCTCCCAATACTCTACTCAGCAAACTGGATGCAGTCTATCACAGTGCCATCCGTTTTGTTACCAAATCACCATATACCACCCACCACTGCAACCTGTATGCTCTAGTCGGCTGGCCCTCGCTACATATTCGTCGCCAGACCCACTGGTTCCAGCTCATCTGTAAGTCTATGCTAGGTAAAGGTCCGCCTTATCTCAGTTCACTGGTCACGATAACAACTCCCACCCGTAGCACACGTTCCAGCAGGTACAGTGGGGCAAAAAAATGATTTAGTCAGCCACCAATTGTGCAAGTTCTCCCACTTAAAAAGATGTGAGAGGCCTGTAATTTTCATCATAGGTACACTTCAACTATGACAGACAAAATTAGAAAAAAAATCCAGGAAATCACATTGTAGGATTTTTTATGAATCTATTTGCAAATTATGGTGGAAAATAAATAAGTAAGTATTTGGTCAATAACAAAAGTTTATCTCAATACTTTGCCATATACCCTTTGTTGGCAATGACAGAGGTCAAACGTTTTCTGTAAATCTTCACAAGGTTTTCACACACTGTTGCTGGTATTTTGGCCCATTCCTCCATGCAGATCTCCCGTAGAGCAGTGATGTTTTGGGGCTGTTGCTGGGCAACACGGACTTTCAACTCTCTCCAAATATTTTCTATGGGGTTGAGATCTGGAGACTGGCTAGGCCACTCCAGGACCTTGAAATGCTTCTTACGAAGCCACTCCTTTGTTGCCCGGGCGGTGTGTTTGGGATCATTGTCATGCTGAAAGACCCAGCCACGTTTCATCTTCAATGCCCTTGCTGATGGAAGGAGGTTTTCACTCAAAATCTCACGATACATGGCCCCATTCAATCTTTCCTTTACACAGATCAGTCGTCCTGGTCCCTTTGCAGAAAAACAGCTCCAAAGCATGATGTTTCCACCCCCATGCTTCACATGAGGTATGGTGTTCTTTGGATGCAACTCAGCATTCTTTGTCCTCCAAACACGACGAGTTGAGTTTTTACCAAAAAGTTATATTTTGGTTTCATCTGACCATATGACATTCTCCCAATCTTCTTCTGGATCATCCAAATGCTCTCTAGCAAACTTCAGACGGGCCTGGACATGTACTGGCTTAAGCAGGGGGACACGTCGGCACTGCAGGATTTGAGTCCCTGGCGGCATAGTGTGTTACTGATGGTAGGCTTTGTTACTTTGGTCCCAGCTCTCTGCAGGTAATTTACTAGGTCCCCCCCCCCCCCCCCCCCCCCCCCCCCCCCCCGTGTGATTCTGGGATTTTTGCTCACCGTTCTTGTGATAATTTTGACCCCACGGGGTGAGATCTTGCGTGGAGCCCCAGATCGAGGGAGATTATCAGTGGTCTTGTATGTCTTCCATTTCCTAATACAGTGCCTTGCGAAAGTATTCGGCCCCCTTGAACTTTGCGACCTTTTGCCACATTTCAGGCATCAAACATAAAGATATAAAACTGTATTTTTTTGTGAAGAATCAACAACAAGTGGGACACAATCATGAAGTGGAACGACATTTATTGGATATTTCAAACTTTTTTAACAAATCAAAAACTGAAAAATTGGGCGTGCAAAATTATTCAGCCCCTTTACTTTCAGTGCAGCAAACTCTCTCCAGAAGTTCAGTGAGGATCTCTGAATGATCCAATGTTGACCTAAATGACTAATGATGATAAATACAATCCACCTGTGTGAAATCAAGTCTCCGTATAAATGCACCTGCACTGTGATAGTCTCAGAGGTCCGTTAAAAGCGCAGAGAGCATCATGAAGAACAAGGAACACACCAGGCAGGTCCGAGATACTGTTGTGAAGAAGTTTAAAGCCGCATTTGGATACAAAAAGATTTCCCAAGCTTTAAACATCCCAAGGAGCACTGTGCAAGCGATAATATTGAAATGGAAGGAGTATCAGACCACTGCAAATCTACCAAGACCTGGACGTCCCTCTAAACTTTCAGCTCATACAAGGAGAAGACTGATCAGAGATGCAGCCAAGAGGCCCATGATCACTCTGGATGAACTGCAGAGATCTACAGCTGAGGTGGGAGACTCTGTCCATAGGACAACAATCAGTCGTATATTGCACAAATCTGGCCTTTATGGAAGAGTGGCAAGAAGAAAGCCATTTCTTAAAGATATCCATAAAAAGTGTCGTTTAAAGTTTGCCACAAGCCACCTGGGAGACACACCAAACATGTGGAAGAAGGTGCTCTGGTCAGATGAAACCAAAATGGAACTTTTTGGCAACAATGCAAAACGTTATGTTTGGCGTAAAAGCAACACAGCTGAACACACCATCCCCACTGTCAAACATGGTGGTGGCAGCATCATGGTTTGGGCCTGCTTTTCTTCAGCAGGGACAGGGAAGATGGTTAAAATTGATGGGAAGATGGAAGGAGCCAAATACAGGACCATTCTGGAAGAAAACCTGATGGAGTCTGCAAAAGACCTGAGACTGGGACGGAGATTTGTCTTCCAACAAGACAATGATCCAAAACATAAAGCAAAATCTACAATGGAATGGTTCAAAAATAAACATATCCAGGTGTTAGAATGGCCAAGTCAAAGTCCAGACCTGAATCCAATCGAGAATCTGTGGAAAAAACTGACAACTGCTGTTCACAAATGCTCTCCATCCAACCTCACTGAGCTCGAGCTGTTTTGCAAGGAGGAATGGGAAAAAATTTCAGTCTCTCGATGTGCAAAACTGATAGAGACATACCCCAAGCGACTTACAGCTGTAATCGCAGCAAAAGGTGGCGCTACAAAGTATTAACTGAAGGGGGCTGAATAATTTTGCACGCCCAATTTTTCAGTTTTTGATTTGTTAAAAAAGTTTGAAATATCCAATAAATGTCGTTCCACTTCATGATTGTGTCCCACTTGTTGTTGATTCTTCACAAAAACATACAGTTTTATATCTTTATGTTTGAAGCCTGAAATGTGGCAAAAGGTCGCAAAGTTCAAGGGGGCCGAATACTTTCGCAAGGCACTGTAATTGCTCCCACAGTTGATTTCTTCCCTGAACAAAAGGGGTCAAAATCAAAAGTAACAGTCAGTATCTGGTGTGGCCACCAGCTGCATTAAGTACTGCAGTGCATCTCCTAATGGACTGCACCAGATTTGCAAGTTCTTGTTGTGAGATGTTACCCCACTCTTCCACCAAGGCACCTATACATTTCTGGACATTTCTGGGGGGAATGGCACTAGCCCTCACCCTCCGATCCAACAGGTCCCAGACGTGCTCAATGGGATTGAGATCCGGGCTCTTCGCTGGCCATGGCAGAACACTGACATTCCTGTCTTGCAGGAAATCACGCACAGAACGAGCAGTATGGTTGGTGGCATTGTCATGCTGGAGGGTCATGTCAGGATGAGCCTGCAGGAAGGATACCACATAAGGGAGGAGGATGTCTTCCCTGTAATGGACAGCGTTGAGATTGCCTGCAATGACAACAAGTTCAGTCAGATGCTGTGACACACCGCCCCAGACCATGACAGACCCTCCACCTCCAAATCGATCCCGCTCCAGAGTACAGGCCTCGGTGTAAAGCTCATTCCTTCGACGTTAAACGTGAATCCGGACATCAGCCCTGGTGAGACAAAACCGCGACTCGTCAGTGAAGAGCACTTTTTGCCAGTCCTGTCTGGTCCAGCGACGGTGGGTTTGGGCCCATAGACAACGTTATTGCTGGGGATGTCTGGTGAGGACCTGCCTTACAACAGGCCTACAAGCCCTCAGTCCAGCCTCTCTGTCTCAGTACGGACATTGCAATTTATTGCCCTGGCCACATCTGCATGGGAAACAGTGTTTAAACCCTTTACAATGAAGATCTGTGAAGTTATTTGGATTTTTACGAATTATCTTTGAAAGTTTTTGAACCTAACTGGTTAAATTTGTCTCTGTGGGTAACTTGTCAACCAATTTAACAGCGCTGCAATAAAGACACTAGGCCTTTTTCAGTATCAGCCTACTGCCCCTCCACCAAATGTGTGTGTGTGTGCCAAATATGTACACACACACACACACACAGGGGTGCAAGAACATCATAGTTGTTCATAATGTGGCATTTCACTACATTTTCAGTAGTGAGGAAACATCTTAACTGGCTGGAAGTATACAGTGCTTTCAGAAAGTATACAGACCCTTTGACCTTTTCCACATTTTGATATGTTACAGCCTTATTCTAAAATTGATTAATTCTTTATTTTTCCCCCTCATCAATCTACACACTATACCCCATAATGACAACCCGAAAACAGGTTTTTAGAAACCTAGGCACTGTATATTTCATTTTGATGATGGACCAGTGCTTTGCTCTAACAGGGTAGCTACTTAAAGGTCCAAATGCAGCAGTTTTGACCTCATTATCAAATAATTTATTGGTAACAATTAAGTACCTTACTGTGATTGTTTTCAATTAAAATTGTCAAAAAGAAAATTGCTTCTTGGCAAAGAGCAATTTCTTAAGCAAGAATTTAGCTAGGCCTGTCTGGGAGTGGTTTGAGTGGGGAGGGGAAAACTGAACATTTGTTGTCATTGGCAGAGAGGTTTGGAACTCTTATCCTTATTGGTTTATTAACTAATTCACTTCATGGTGATGTCACCATGGGAGGGCAAAACTTCATCCCACCACCAAAACAGGTTTAAATTTCAGGTGGTCTTTTCAAACAGCTCATTACACTAAAATGGCCTTATTATTTAAACAATTTCACCGTTTTATTCCAACCTCAGTGTGTGTAAATATACACTGAACAAAAATATAGAAATGCAACAATTTCAAAGATTTTACTAGGTTACAGTTCATGTAAGGAAATCAGTCAATTGAAATCAATTCATGAGGCCCTAATCTATAGATTTCACATGACGGAGAATACATTCATGAGGCCCTAATCTATAGATTTCACATGACGGAGAATACATTCATTAGGCCCTAATCTATAGATTTCACATGACGGAGAATACATTCATTAGACCCTAATCTATGGATTTCACATGACGGAGAATACAGATCTGCATCTGTTGGTCACAGATACCTTTAAAAAAGTAGGGGCTTGGATCAGAAAACCAGTCAGTGTCCTGTGTGACCACCATTTGCCTCATGCAGCGCGACACATCTCCTTCACATTGAGTTGATCAGGCTGTTGATTGTGGCCTGTGGAATGTCCCACTCCTCTTCAATGGCTGTGGGAAGTTTCTGGGTATTGGCTGGAACTGGAACACGCTATCCAGAGCATCCCAAATATGCTAAATGGGTGACATGTTTGGTTAGTATGCAGGCCATGGAAGAACTGGGACATTTTCAGCTTCCAGGAATTGTGTACAGATCCTTTTGATATGAGGCTGTGCATTATCATGCTGAAACATGAGGTGATGGTGAATGGTGCAACAATGGCCCTCAGGATCTCATCACAGTAGTTCTGTGCACTCAAATTACCATTGATAAAATGCAATTGCATGGTCTCTCAACTCGAGACATCTGTGGTATTGTGTTGTGTGACACAACGGCACATTTTAGAGTGCAGCTTTATTGTCCAATGTGCACCTGTGTAATGATCATGCTGTTTAATCAGCTTTTTGATATGCCACACTTGTCAGGTGGATGGACTATCTGGGCAAAGGAGAAATGCTCACTAACAGAAATGTAAACAAATTTGTGGCCAACATTTGAGAGAAATAAGCTTTTTGTGTGTATGGATAATTACAGGGATCTTTCATTTCAGCCCATGAAACATGGGACCTACACTTTACATGTTGCATTTATGTTTTTGTTCAGGGTAGATAAAACACAGGAATATCCTGTTTTTTACTGGGCCCTTAACCTGATTTGGTCATCGTTTAAAGGAAAGTACTGAGAATTATTCTTACTTTGTATTAATCACAATGAAATCCTGAGGGCACACCAACCTAAACAAACAAGTCATGTACAGTATGTACAGCAGTTTTTACTAAACCTACTGTAGCTATCTACTCTATCTTATAGTAAACTTAAAATTACAATTTTAAGCAAAACTGCTACTTATACTGTGGCTTCAGAAAGTATTCACATCCCTTGACTTATACCACATTTTGTTGTGTTAAACATTGATTTAATTAAGATTTTGTGTCAATGCTCTACACGCAATACCCCAAAATGGCAAAGTAAAATTGTTTTTTGACATTTTTACTAATTAATTCAAAATGAAAAGCTGCAATGTCTTGAGTCGATAAGCTTTCAACTCCTAAATAAGTTCACATAAATTGCATGGACTCACTCTGTGTGCAATAATAGTGTTTAACATGATTTTTGAATGACTACCTCATCTCTGTACCCCACACATACAATTATCTGTACGGTCCCTCAGTCGAGCAGTGAATTTCAAACACAGATTCAACCACAAAAACCAGGGAGGTTTTCCAATGCCTCGCAAAGAAGGGCACCTATGGGTAGATGGATAAATAAAAAAGAAGCAGACATTGAATATCCCTTTGCACATGGTGAAGTTATTTATTACAGTTTGGATGATGTATCAACGGCCAGCAAAATACCGGCCAGCAGCATACCAGCCTGCATGCAACTGCTGGCGTGCCTCTGGTTCTAGTCGGTCCCTGGGTGGGAGACCAGATGCTGCTGGAAATGGTGTTGGAGGGCCAGTAGGCGGCAGTCTTTCATCTGGTCTAAATGATCCTAATTCCCCAGGGCAGGCGTCTTTCGGATGGGACATTAAACGGTTGTCCTGACTCTCTGTGGTCACTAAAGATCCCATGGCACTTAATGTAAGAGTAGGGGTGTTAACCCTGGTGTTCTGGCTAAATTCCCAATCTGGCCCTCATACCATCATGGCCACCTAATCAACCCCAGCTTCCAATTGTCTCTTTTGTCCTCTCCCCTGTAAATGTTCCCCAGGTTGTTGCTGTAAATGAGAATGTGTTCTCGGACAACTTACCTGGTAAAATAAATAAATACAAATTAAACCCCTGGTCACTAGAAAGATGTAGGCGTCCTTCCTAACTCAGTTGCCGGAGAGGAAGGAAACCGCTCAGGGATTTCCCCATGAGGCTAATGGGGACTAAAACAGTTACAGACTTGAATAGCTGTGATAGAAGAAAACTGAGGATGGATCAACATTGTAGTTACGCCACAATACTAGTGAAAATAATAAAAATGTTCCAGAACTTACAGACTTGCTCAAATGTGTTAGTACCGTTACAGCTCATTGAAATAATCCTTCATTCCTCGAAAAAAGTGATGAAATTAAAAGCTTTTTTATCATGTATACTTGCATGCCTTTGGTATGCCATGGAATAAAGCAAAGAAGCTGTGAAAAAGAATATGAATTATTCAACAAAGATATTCTAGAATGGCCTGGACACATTTGTTGGTCCCCATTAGAAAAGATAATAAATACTTGGATTATAGTGATATTTCAAACTAATTTGTTTCTTTAATTAGTATCACACATCTCCAATCTTGTAATCAGTCATTCAGCCTATTTAAATGGAGAAAAGTCATCACTGTGCTGTTTGGGATCATTGTGTGCACCACACTGAACATGGACCAGAGAAAGCGAAGAAGAGATTTGTCTAAGGAGATCAGAAAGAAAATAATAGACAAGCATGGTAAAGGCTACAAGACCATCTCCATGCAGCTTGATGTTCCTGTGACAACAGTTGCAAATATTATTAAGAAGTTTAAGGTCCATGGAACTGTAGCCAGTCTCCTTGGACATGGCCGCAAGAGGAAAATATACCCCAGATTGAACAGAAGGATAGTGCGAATGGTAGAAAAAGAAACAAAAACAACTTCCAAAGAGATACAAGCTGAACTCCAAGGTGAAGGTACGTCCGTTTCTAAATCATATCGAACACCTATGGAAAGAGCTGAAACTTGCAGTCTGGAGAAGGCACCCATCAAACCTGAGACAGCTGGAGCAGTTTGCTCAAGAAGAGTGGGCCAAACTACCTGTTAACAGGTGCAGAAGTCTCATTGAGAGCTACAGAAAACGTTTGATTGCAGTGATTGCCTCTAAAGGTTGTGCAACAAAATATTAGGTGAAGGGTCCCATCATTTTTGTTTATGCCATTTTCATTTGTTTTATTACTTACAATATTATGTTGAATAAAAAGTCTAAAGCAAAGTCTGATTTCTATTAAATATGGATAAAAAATGGTGGATGTCAATTACTTTTGTCAGTTTCAAGTTATTTCAGAGAAAATGGTGTATTCTTCGTTTTTTGTGGAGAGTTACCAACAAGTTTGAGCATGTCTGTACATCCTGTTTGCAATAAGGCACTAAACTAAAACTGCAGAAAATGTGGCAAAAAAATGTACTGCATCTCCTGAATACGAAGTGTTATGTTGGTGGCAAATCCAACACATCACTGAGTACCACTCTTCATATTTTTAAGCATGGTTGTGGCTGCATCATGTTAAGGGTTTTCTTGTCATCGGCAAGGACTAGGGAATTTTTTTAGGATAAAAAGAAACGGAATAGAGCTAAGCACAGGACAAATCCCAGAGGAAAACCTGGTTCGGTCTGCTTTCCAACAGACACTGGGAGACAAAACCTTTCAGCAGGACAATAACCTAAAACACAAGGCCAAATATATAGTGCATTCGGAAAGTATTCAGAACCCTTGACTTTTTACACAATTTTTTAGGTGAGGGCCTTATTCTAAAATTGATTCAATAGTTTTTTTCCCTCATCAATCTACACATAATACCCCATAATGACAAAGCAAACTGTTTTTTAAAAATTGTATATTTTGCAAAATGTATATAAAAACAAAATATCACATTTACGTAAGTATTCAGACCCTTCACTCAGTATTTTGTTGAAGCACCTTTGGCATCGATTACAGCCTCGAGTCTTCTTGGGTATGACCCTGCAAGCTTGGCTCAACTGTATTTGGGGAGTTTGTGCCATTCTTCTCTGCAGATCCTCTCAAGCTCTGTTAGGTTGGATGGGGAGCATCGCTGCACAGCTATTTTCAGGTCTCTTCGGAGAAGTTCGATCAAGTTCAAGTCCGGGCTCTGGCTGGACCACTCAAGACCATTCAGAGACTTGTCCCAAATCCACTCCTGCGTTGTCTTGGCAGTGTGCTTACAGTCATTGTCCTGTTGGAAGGTGAACCTTCACCACAGTCTGAGGTCCTGAGCGCTCTGGAGCAGGTTTTCATCAAGGATCTCTCTGTACTTTTCTCTGTTCATCTTTGCCTCGATCCTGACTAGTCTCCCAGTCCCTGCCACTAAAGAATATCCCCACAGTATGATGCTGCCACCACCATGTTTCACCGTAGGGATGGTGCCAGGTTTCCTCCAGACGTGATGCTTTGCATTCAGGCCAAAGAGTTCAATCTTGCTTTCATCAGACCAGAGAATCATGTTTCTCATCATCTGAGAGTCATTTAGGTGCCTTTTGGCAAACTCCAAGTGGACTGTCATGTGCCTTTTACTGAGGAGTGGCTTCCGGCTTCCGTCTGGCCACTCTACCATAAAGGCCTGATTAGTGGAATGCTGCAGAGATGGTTGTCCTTCTAGAAGGTTCTCCCATCTCCACAGAGAAACTCTGGAGCTCTGTCTCCCTGACTAAGGCCCTTCTCCACTGATTGCTCAGTTTGGCTGGGTGGCCAGCTCTAGGAAGAGTCTTGGTGGTTCCAATCTTCTTCCATTTAAGAATGATGGAGGCATTGTGTTCTTGGGGACCTTGAATGTTGTAGAAATGTTTTGGTACCCTTCCCCAGATCTGTGCCTTGACACAATCCTGTCTCAGAGCTCTACGGGCAATTCCTTCAACTTCATGGCTTGGTTTTTGCTCTGACATGCACTGTCAACTGTGGGACCTTATATAGACAGGTGTATGCCTTTCCAAATAATGTCCAATCAATTGAATTTACAACAGGTGGACTCCAATCAAGTTGTAGAAACATCTCAAGGATGATCAATGGAAAGAGGATTCACCTTAGCTAAAATTTCGAGTCTCATAGCAAAGGGTCTGAATACTTATGTAAATAAGGCATTTCTGTTTTTTATTTTTAATAAATTTGCAAAAAAAATAATTCTGCTTTGTCATTATAAGGAGTATTTAGTGTAGATTAATTGTACACTCCCCAGACAGTTTATTAGGTGCACCACCCCTTTCCTGAAAATGGTTCACTCCTACAGACAGTGAGTCACGTGGCCGTGGCTTGTTTTATAAAGCAGGCAGACAGGCATCGAGGCATTCAGTTACCGTTAGATTGAACGTTAGAATGGGCAAAACAAGTGACCTAAGCAACTTTGAGCGTGGTATTATCGTAGGTGTCAGGCGAGCCGGATCCAGTATTTCAGAAACAGCTTGTCCTACTCTGCTTTTTACGCGTGACACTGTCTATGGTCTACAGAGAACGGTGTGACAAACAAAAAACATCCAGTCAGCGGCAGTCCTGTGGGCGAAAACAGCTTGTTGATGAGAGAGGTCAAAGGAGGATGGCAAAAACCGTGCAAGCTAACAGGTGGGCCAGAAACAGATAAATAAGGGTGCAGTACAACAGTTTTGTGCAGAACAGCATCTTGGAACGCACAACTTGTCGATCCTTGTCACGGATGGGCTATTGCAGCAGATGACCACACTGGGTTCCACTCCCGAGTGGCGCAGCGGTCTAAGGCACTGTATTTCAGTGATAGAGGCATCACTACAGACCCTGGTTCGATTCCAGGCTGTATAACAAACAGCTGCGATTGGGAGTCCCATAGGGTGGTGCATAATTGGTCTAGCATCGTCCGGGTTAGGGTTTGGCCAGGGTAGGCCATCATTGTAAATAAGAATTTGTTCTTAACTTACTTGCCTAGTTAAAAAAAAGCTTAAATAAATAAAAAATGAAACTGTAACAGCAACATTTACCTAACACAACAACATGAAACTGTAACAGCAACATTTACCTAACACAACAACATGAAACTGTAACAGCAACATTTACCTAACACAACAACATGAAATGGTAACTGCAACATTGAACTAACACAGCAACATGAAACGGTAACTGCAACATTGAACTAACACAGCAAAATGAAACTGTAACAGCAACA